>NW_026525519.1:0-242258 GCF_943737925.1 Anopheles nili
ATAGACACCGCAATGGGTGAAAATCGGCTAAGTCCCAGAAATGGGTTTTCACCCAAAAACAGGGTGATGGAGACATTGCACGGAGTTGGCGTATATGGACGAAAGTTAGCCACGGTGGTGTTCTAACATCGGTACTTGGGACGCAAAACCGTCGGACGCATGGTTTCGAAGCAATGTGCGAAAAACGGGCCAAAACGGTGCACGAAAAAAGGGGCACGCGCTATATCTGGCAGAAGGAGAATTCTGCGAGGTGTTGTGTGTATGGACGAAAAGTAGGCATTACGGAGTTGAGCAAACGCGCCGAAGACCGCAACTCGATATCTCCAACCGGCTGGTCGGTAGAGCGATTCCCAACACCCCATAGACACCGCAATGGGTGAAAATCGGCTAAGTCCCAGAAATGGGTTTTCACCCAAAAACAGGGTGATGGAGACATTGCACGGAGTTGGCGTATATGGACGAAAGTTAGCCACGGAGGTGTTCTAACATCGGTACTTGGGACGCAAAACCGTCGCACGCATGGTTTCGAGGCAATGTGCGAAAAACGGGCCAAAACGGTGCACGAGCAAAGGGGCACGCGCTATATCTGGCAGAAGGAGAACTCTGCGAGGTGTTGTGTGTATGGACGAAAAGTAGGCATTATGGAGTTGAGCAAACGCGCCGAAGACCGCAACTCGATATCTCCAACCGGCTGGTCGGTAGAGCGATTCCCAACACCCCATAGACACCGCAATGGGTGAAAATCGGCTAAGTCCCTGAAATGGGTTT
Organism: Anopheles nili; assembly: GCF_943737925.1. Taxonomy (NCBI): domain Eukaryota; kingdom Metazoa; phylum Arthropoda; class Insecta; order Diptera; family Culicidae; genus Anopheles; species Anopheles nili. Next base: position 769 of record NW_026525519.1, read on the forward strand.
TCACCCAAAAACAGGGTGATGGAGACATTGTACGGAGTTGGCGTATATGGACGAAACTTAGCCACGGTGGTGTTCTAACATCACTACTTGGGACGCAAAACCGTCGGACGCATGGTTTCGAAGCGATGTACGAAAAACAGGCCAAAATGGTGCACGAACAAAGGGGCACGCGCTATATCTGGCAGAAGGAGAACTCTGCGAGGTGTTGTGTGTATGGACGAAAAGTAGGCATTACGGAGTTGAGCAAACGCGCCGAAGACCGCAACTCGATATCTCCAACCGGCTGGTCGGTAGAGCGATTCCCAACACCCCATAGACACCGCAATGGGTGAAAATCGGCTAAGTCCCAGAAATGGGTTTTCACCCAAAAACAGGGTGATGGAGACATTGCACGGAGTTGGCGTATATGGACGAAAGTTAGCCACGGTGGTGTTCTAACATCGGTACTTGGGACGCAAAACCGTCGGACGCATGGTTTCGAAGCAATGTGCGAAAAACGGGCCAAAACGGTGCACGAAAAAAGGGGCACGCGCTATATCTGGCAGAAGGAGAATTCTGCGAGGTGTTGTGTGTATGGACGAAAAGTAGGCATTACGGAGTTGAGCAAACGCGCCAAAGACCGGGAATCGATATCTCCAACCGGCTGGTCGGTAGAGCGATTCCCAACACCCCATAGACACCGCAATGGGTGAAAATCGGCTAAGTCCCAGAAATGGGTTTTCACCCAAAAACAGGGTGATGGAGACATTGCACGGAGTTGGCGTATATGGACGAAAGTTAGCCACGGTGGTGTTCTAACATCGGTACTTGGGACGCAAAACCGTCGGACGCATGGTTTCGAAGCAATGTGCGAAAAACGGGCCAAAACGGTGCACGAAAAAAGGGGCACGCGCTATATCTGGCAGAAGGAGAATTCTGCGAGGTGTTGTGTGTATGGACGAAAAGTAGGCATTACGGAGTTGAGCAAACGCGCCGAAGACCGCAACTCGATATCTCCAACCGGCTGGTCGGTAGAGCGATTCTCAATACCCCATAGAAACCGCAATGGGTGAAAATCGGCTAAGTCCCAGAAATGGGTTTTCACCCAAAAACAGGGTGATGGAGACATTGCACGGAGTTGGCGTATATGGACGAAAGTTAGCCACGGTGGTGTTCTAACATCGGTACTTGGGACGCAAAACCGTCGCACGCATGGTTTCGAAGCAATGTGCGAAAAACGGGCCAAAACGGTGCACGAACAAAGGGGCACGCGCTATATCTGGCAGAAGGAGAACTCTGCGAGGTGTTCTGTGTATGGACGAAAAGTAGGCATTACGGAGTTGAGCAAACGCGCCAAAGACCGGGAATCGATATCTCCAACCGGCTGGTCGGTAGAGCGATTCCCAACACCCCATAGACACCGCAATGGGTGAAAATCGGCTAAGTCCCAGAAATGGGTTTTCACCCAAAAACAGGGTGATGGAGACATTGTACGGAATTGGCGTATATGGACGAAACTTAGCCACGGTGGTGTTCTAACATCACTACTTGGGACACAAAAGCGTCGGACGCATGGTTTCGAGGCAATGTGCGAAAAACGGGCCAAAACGGTGCACGAACAAAGGGGCACGCGCTATATCTGGCAGAAGGAGAACTCTGCGAGGTGTTGTGTGTATGGACGAAAAGTAGGCATTACGAAGTTGAGCAAACGCGCCAAAGACCGGGAATCGATATCTCCAACCGGCTGGTCGGTAGAGCGATTCCCAACACCCCATAGACACCGCAATGGGTGAAAATCGGCTAAGTCCCAGAAATGGGTTTTCACCCAAAAACAGGGTGATGGAGACATTGCACGGAGTTGGCGTATATGGACGAAAGTTAGCCACGGTGGTGTTCTAACATCGGTGCTTGGGACGCAAAACCGTCGAACGCATGGTTTCGAGGCAATGTGCGAAAAACGGGCAAAATGGTGCACGAACAAAGGGGCACGCGCTATATCTGGCAGAAGGAGAACTCTGCGAGGTGTTGTGTGTACGGACGAAAAGTAGGCATTACGGAGTTGAGCAAACGCGCCGAAGACCGCAACTCGATATCTCCAACCGGCTGGTCGGTAGAGCGATTCCCAACACCCCATAGACACCGCAATGGGTGAAAATCGGCTAAGTCCAAGAAATGGGTTTTCACCCAAAAACAGGGTGATGGAGACATTGCACGGAGTTGGCGTATATGGACGAAAGTTAGCCACGGTGGTGTTCTAACATCGGTACTTGGGACGCAAAACCGTCGGACGCATGGTTTCGAAGCAATGTGCGAAAAACGGGCCAAAACGGTGCACGAAAAAAGGGGCACGCGCTATATCTGGCAGAAGGAGAACTCTGCGAGGTGTTGTGTGTATGGACGAAAAGTAGGCATTACGGAGTTGAGCAAACGCGCCCAAGACCGGGAATCGATATCTCCAACCGGCTGGTCGGTAGAGCGATTCCCAACACCCCATAGACACCGCAATGGGTGAAAATCGGCTAAGTCCCAGAAATGGGTTTTCACCCAAAAACAGGGTGATGGAGACATTGCACGGAGTTGGCGTATATGGACAAAAGTTAGCCACGGTGGTGTTCTAACATCACTACTTGGGACGCAAAATCGTCGGACGCATGGTTTCGAGGCAATGTGCGAAAAACGGGCCAAAATGGTGCACGAACAAAGGGGCATGCGCTATATCTGGCAGAAGGAGAACTCTGCGAGGTGTTGTGTGTATGGACAAAAAGTAGGCATTACGGAGTTGAGCAAACGCGCCGAAGACCGCAACTCGATATCTCCAACCGGCTGGTCGGTAGAGCGATTCTCAATACCCCATAGAAACCGCAATGGGTGAAAATCGGCTAAGTCCCAGAAATGGGTTTTCACCCAAAAACAGGGTGATGGAGACATTGCACGGAGTTGGCGTATATGGACGAAAGTTAGCCACGGTGGTGTTCTAACATCACTACTTGGGACGCAAAAGCGTCGGACGCATGGTTTCGAGGCAATGTGCGAAAAACGGGCCAAAATGGTGCACGAACAAAGGGGCACGCGCTATATCTGGCAGAAGGAGAACTCTGCGAGGTGTTGTGTGTATGGACGAAAAGTAGGCATTACGGAGTTGAGCAAACGCGCCGAAGACCGCAACTCGATATCTCCAACCGGCTGGTCGGTAGAGCGATTCCCAACACCCCATAGACACCGCAATGGGTGAAAATCGGCTAAGTCCCAGAAATGGGTTTTCACCCAAAAACAGGGTGATGGAGACATTGTACGGAGTTGGCGTATATGGACGAAACTTAGCCACGGTGGTGTTCTAACATCACTACTTGGGACACAAAAGCGTCGGACGCATGGTTTCGAGGCAATGTGCGAAAAACGGGCCAAAACGGTGCACGAACAAAGGGGCACGCGCTATATCTGGCAGAAGGAGAACTCTGCGAGGTGTTGTGTGTATGGACGAAAAGTAGGCATTACGGAGTTGAGCAAACGCGCCAAAGACCGGGAATCGATATCTCCAACCGGCTGGTCGGTAGAGCGATTCCCAACACCCCATAGACACCGCAATGGGTGAAAATCGGCTAAGTCCCAGAAATGGGTTTTCACCCAAAATCAGGGTGATGGAGACATTGCACGGAGTTGGCGAATATGGACGAAAGTTAGCCACGGTGGTGTTCTAACATCGGTACTTGGGACGCAAAACCGTCGGACGCATGGTTTCGAAGCGATGTACGAAAAACAGGCCAAAATGGTGCACGAACAAAGGGGCACGCGCTATATCTGGCAGAAGGAGAACTCTGCGAGGTGTTGTGTGTATGGACGAAAAGTAGGCATTACGGAGTTGAGCAAACGCGCCGAAGACCGCAACTCGATATCTCCAACCGGCTGGTCGGTAGAGCGATTCCCAACACCCCATAGACACCGCAATGGGTGAAAATCGGCTAAGTCCCAGAAATGGGTTTTCACCCAAAAACAGGGTGATGGAGACATTGCACGGAGTTGGCGTATATGGACGAAAGTTAGCCACGGTGGTGTTCTAACATCGGTACTTGGGACGCAAAACCGTCGGACGCATGGTTTAGAAGCGATGTACGAAAAACAGGCCAAAATGGTGCACGAACAAAGGGGCACGCGCTATATCTGGCAGAAGGAGAACTCTGCGAGGTGTTGTGTGTATGGACGAAAAGTAGGCATTACGGAGTTGAGCAAACGCGCCGAAGACCGCAACTCGATATCTCCAACCGGCTGGTCGGTAGAGCGATTCCCAACACCCCATAGACACCGCAATGGGTGAAAATCGGCTAAGTCCCAGAAATGGGTTTTCACCCAAAAACAGGGTGATGGAGACATTGCACGGAGTTGGCGTATATGGACGAAAGTTAGCCACGGTGGTGTTCTAACATCGGTACTTGGGACGCAAAACCGTCGGACGCATGGTTTCGAAGCAATGTGCGAAAAACGGGCCAAAACGGTGCACGAAAAAAGGGGCACGCGCTATATCTGGCAGAAGGAGAACTCTGCGAGGTGTTGTGTGTATGGACGAAAAGTAGGCATTACGGAGTTGAGCAAACGCGCCGAAGACCGCAACTCGATATCTCCAACCGGCTGGTCGGTAGAGCGATTCCCAACACCCCATAGACACCGCAATGGGTGAAAATCGGCTAAGTCCCAGAAATGGGTTTTCACCCAAAAACAGGGTGATGGAGACATTGCACGGATATGGCATATATGGACGAAAGTTAGCCACGGTGGTGTTCTAACATCGGTACTTGGGACGCAAAACCGTCGCACGCATGGTTTCGAGGCAATGTGCGAAAAACGGGCCAAAACGGTGCACGAGCAAAGGGGCACGCGCTATATCTGGCAGAAGGAGAACTCTGCGAGGTGTTGTGTGTATGGACGAAAAGTAGGCATTACGGAGTTGAGCAAACGCGCCGAAGACCGCAACTCGATATCTCCAACCGGCTGGTCGGTAGAGCGATTCCCAACACCCCATAGACACCGCAATGGGTGAAAATCGGCTAAGTCCCAGAAATGGGTTTTCACCCAAAAACAGGGTGATGGAGACATTGCACGGAGTTGGCGTATATGGACGAAACTTAGCCACGGTGGTGTTCTAACATCACTACTTGGGACGCAAAACCGTCGGACGCATGGTTTCGAAGCGATGTACGAAAAACAGGCCAAAATGGTGCACGAACAAAGGGGCACGCGCTATATCTGGCAGAAGGAGAACTCTGCGAGGTGTTGTGTGTATGGACGAAAAGTAGGCATTACGGAGTTGAGCAAACGCGCCGAAGACCGCAACTCGATATCTCCAACCGGCTGGTCGGTAGAGCGATTCCCAACACCCCATAGACACCGCAATGGGTGAAAATCGGCTAAGTCCCAGAAATGGGTTTTCACCCAAAAACAGGGTGATGGAGACATTGCACGGAGTTGGCGTATATGGACGAAAGTTAGCCACGGTGGTGTTCTAACATCGGTACTTGGGACGCAAAACCGTCGGACGCATGGTTTAGAAGCGATGTACGAAAAACAGGCCAAAATGGTGCACGAACAAAGGGGCACGCGCTATATCTGGCAGAAGGAGAACTCTGCGAGGTGTTGTGTGTATGGACGAAAAGTAGGCATTACGGAGTTGAGCAAACGCGCCGAAGACCGCAACTCGATATCTCCAACCGGCTGGTCGGTAGAGCGATTCCCAACACCCCATAGACACCGCAATGGGTGAAAATCGGCTAAGTCCCTGAAATGGGTTTTCACCCAAAAACAGGGTGATGGAGACATTGCACGGAGTTGGCATATATGGACGAAAGTTAGCCACGGAGGTGTTCTAACATCGGTACTTGGGACGCAAAACCGTCGCACGCATGGTTTCGAGGCAATGTGCGAAAAACGGGCCAAAACGGTGCACGAGCAAAGGGGCACGCGCTATATCTGGCAGAAGGAGAACTCTGCGAGGTGTTGTGTGTATGGACGAAAAGTAGGCATTACGGAGTTGAGCAAACGCGCCGAAGACCGCAACTCGATATCTCCAACCGGCTGGTCGGTAGAGCGATTCCCAACACCCCATAGACACCGCAATGGGTGAAAATCGGCTAAGTCCCTGAAATGGGTTTTCACCCAAAAACAGGGTGATGGAGACATTGTACGGAGTTGGCGTATATGGACGAAACTTAGCCACGGTGGTGTTCTAACATCACTACTTGGGACGCAAAACCGTCGGACGCATGGTTTCGAAGCGATGTACGAAAAACAGGCCAAAATGGTGCACGAACAAAGGGGCACGCGCTATATCTGGCAGAAGGAGAACTCTGCGAGGTGTTGTGTGTATGGACGAAAAGTAGGCATTACGGAGTTGAGCAAACGCGCCGAAGACCGCAACTCGATATCTCCAACCGGCTGGTCGGTAGAGCGATTCCCAACACCCCATAGACACCGCAATGGGTGAAAATCGGCTAAGTCCCAGAAATGGGTTTTCACCCAAAAACAGGGTGATGGAGACATTGCACGGAGTTGGCGTATATGGACGAAAGTTAGCCACGGTGGTGTTCTAACATCGGTACTTGGGACGCAAAACCGTCGGACGCATGGTTTCGAAGCAATGTGCGAAAAACGGGCCAAAACGGTGCACGAAAAAAGGGGCACGCGCTATATCTGGCAGAAGGAGAATTCTGCGAGGTGTTGTGTGTATGGACGAAAAGTAGGCATTACGGAGTTGAGCAAACGCGCCGAAGACCGCAACTCGATATCTCCAACCGGCTGGTCGGTAGAGCGATTCCCAACACCCCATAGACACCGCAATGGGTGAAAATCGGCTAAGTCCCAGAAATGGGTTTTCACCCAAAAACAGGGTGATGGAGACATTGCACGGAGTTGGCGTATATGGACGAAAGTTAGCCACGGTGGTGTTCGAACATCGGTACTTGGGACGCAAAACCGTCGGACGCATGGTTTCGAAGCAATGTGCGAAAAACGGGCCAAAACGGTGCACGAAAAAAGGGGCACGCGCTATATCTGGCAGAAGGAGAATTCTGCGAGGTGTTGTGTGTATGGACGAAAAGTAGGCATTACGGAGTTGAGCAAACGCGCCGAAGACCGCAACTCGATATCTCCAACCGGCTGGTCGGTAGAGCGATTCTCAATACCCCATAGAAACCGCAATGGGTGAAAATCGGCTAAGTCCCAGAAATGGGTTTTCACCCAAAAACAGGGTGATGGAGACATTGCACGGAGTTGGCGTATATGGACGAAAGTTAGCCACGGTGGTGTTCTAACATCGGTACTTGGGACGCAAAACCGTCGGACGCATGGTTTCGAAGCAATGTGCGAAAAACGGGCCAAAACGGTGCACGAACAAAGGGGCACGCGCTATATCTGGCAGAAGGAGAACTCTGCGAGGTGTTGTGTGTATGGACGAAAAGTAGGCATTACGGAGTTGAGCAAACGCGCCAAAGACCGGGAATCGATATCTCCAACCGGCTGGTCGGTAGAGCGATTCCCAACACCCCATAGACACCGCAATGGGTGAAAATCGGCTAAGTCCCAGAAATGGGTTTTCACCCAAAAACAGGGTGATGGAGACATTGTACGGAATTGGCGTATATGGACGAAACTTAGCCACGGTGGTGTTCTAACATCACTACTTGGGACACAAAAGCGTCGGACGCATGGTTTCGAGGCAATGTGCGAAAAACGGGCCAAAACGGTGCACGAACAAAGGGGCACGCGCTATATCTGGCAGAAGGAGAACTCTGCGAGGTGTTGTGTGTATGGACGAAAAGTAGGCATTACGAAGTTGAGCAAACGCGCCAAAGACCGGGAATCGATATCTCCAACCGGCTGGTCGGTAGAGCGATTCCCAACACCCCATAGACACCGCAATGGGTGAAAATCGGCTAAGTCCCAGAAATGGGTTTTCACCCAAAAACAGGGTGATGGAGACATTGCACGGAGTTGGCGTATATGGACGAAAGTTAGCCACGGTGGTGTTCTAACATCGGTGCTTGGGACGCAAAACCGTCGAACGCATGGTTTCGAGGCAATGTGCGAAAAACGGGCAAAATGGTGCACGAACAAAGGGGCACGCGCTATATCTGGCAGAAGGAGAACTCTGCGAGGTGTTGTGTGTACGGACGAAAAGTAGGCATTACGGAGTTGAGCAAACGCGCCGAAGACCGCAACTCGATATCTCCAACCGGCTGGTCGGTAGAGCGATTCCCAACACCCCATAGACACCGCAATGGGTGAAAATCGGCTAAGTCCAAGAAATGGGTTTTCACCCAAAAACAGGGTGATGGAGACATTGCACGGAGTTGGCGTATATGGACGAAAGTTAGCCACGGTGGTGTTCTAACATCGGTACTTGGGACGCAAAACCGTCGGACGCATGGTTTCGAAGCAATGTGCGAAAAACGGGCCAAAACGGTGCACGAAAAAAGGGGCACGCGCTATATCTGGCAGAAGGAGAACTCTGCGAGGTGTTGTGTGTATGGACGAAAAGTAGGCATTACGGAGTTGAGCAAACGCGCCCAAGACCGGGAATCGATATCTCCAACCGGCTGGTCGGTAGAGCGATTCCCAACACCCCATAGACACCGCAATGGGTGAAAATCGGCTAAGTCCCAGAAATGGGTTTTCACCCAAAAACAGGGTGATGGAGACATTGCACGGAGTTGGCGTATATGGACAAAAGTTAGCCACGGTGGTGTTCTAACATCACTACTTGGGACGCAAAATCGTCGGACGCATGGTTTCGAGGCAATGTGCGAAAAACGGGCCAAAATGGTGCACGAACAAAGGGGCATGCGCTATATCTGGCAGAAGGAGAACTCTGCGAGGTGTTGTGTGTATGGACAAAAAGTAGGCATTACGAAGTTGAGCAAACGCGCCGAAGACCGCAACTCGATATCTCCAACCGGCTGGTCGGTAGAGCGATTCTCAATACCCCATAGAAACCGCAATGGGTGAAAATCGGCTAAGTCCCAGAAATGGGTTTTCACCCAAAAACAGGGTGATGGAGACATTGCACGGAGTTGGCGTATATGGACGAAACTTAGCCACGGTGGTGTTCTAACATCACTACTTGGGACGCAAAAGCGTCGGACGCATGGTTTCGAGGCAATGTGCGAAAAACGGGCCAAAATGGTGCACGAACAAAGGGGCACGCGCTATATCTGGCAGAAGGAGAACTCTGCGAGGTGTTGTGTGTATGGACGAAAAGTAGGCATTACGGAGTTGAGCAAACGCGCCGAAGACCGCAACTCGATATCTCCAACCGGCTGGTCGGTAGAGCGATTCCCAACACCCCATAGACACCGCAATGGGTGAAAATCGGCTAAGTCCCAGAAATGGGTTTTCACCCAAAAACAGGGTGATGGAGACATTGTACGGAGTTGGCGTATATGGACGAAACTTAGCCACGGTGGTGTTCTAACATCACTACTTGGGACACAAAAGCGTCGGACGCATGGTTTCGAGGCAATGTGCGAAAAACGGGCCAAAACGGTGCACGAACAAAGGGGCACGCGCTATATCTGGCAGAAGGAGAACTCTGCGAGGTGTTGTGTGTATGGACGAAAAGTAGGCATTACGGAGTTGAGCAAACGCGCCAAAGACCGGGAATCGATATCTCCAACCGGCTGGTCGGTAGAGCGATTCCCAACACCCCATAGACACCGCAATGGGTGAAAATCGGCTAAGTCCCTGAAATGGGTTTTCACCCAAAAACAGGGTGATGGAGACATTGTACGGAGTTGGCGTATATGGACGAAACTTAGCCACGGTGGTGTTCTAACATCACTACTTGGGACGCAAAACCGTCGGACGCATGGTTTCGAAGCGATGTACGAAAAACAGGCCAAAATGGTGCACGAACAAAGGGGCACGCGCTATATCTGGCAGAAGGAGAACTCTGCGAGGTGTTGTGTGTATGGACGAAAAGTAGGCATTACGGAGTTGAGCAAACGCGCCGAAGACCGCAACTCGATATCTCCAACCGGCTGGTCGGTAGAGCGATTCCCAACACCCCATAGACACCGCAATGGGTGAAAATCGGCTAATTCCCAGAAATGGGTTTTCACCCAAAAACAGGGTGATGGAGACATTGCACGGAGTTGGCGTATATGGACGAAAGTTAGCCACGGTGGTGTTCTAACATCGGTACTTGGGACGCAAAACCGTCGGACGCATGGTTTCGAAGCAATGTGCGAAAAACGGGCCAAAACGGTGCACGAAAAAAGGGGCACGCGCTATATCTGGCAGAAGGAGAATTCTGCGAGGTGTTGTGTGTATGGACGAAAAGTAGGCATTACGGAGTTGAGCAAACGCGCCGAAGACCGCAACTCGATATCTCCAACCGGCTGGTCGGTAGAGCGATTCCCAACACCCCATAGACACCGCAATGGGTGAAAATCGGCTAAGTCCCAGAAATGGGTTTTCACCCAAAAACAGGGTGATGGAGACATTGCACGGAGTTGGCGTATATGGACGAAAGTTAGCCACGGTGGTGTTCTAACATCGGTACTTGGGACGCAAAACCGTCGGACGCATGGTTTCGAAGCAATGTGCGAAAAACGGGCCAAAACGGTGCACGAAAAAAGGGGCACGCGCTATATCTGGCAGAAGGAGAATTCTGCGAGGTGTTGTGTGTATGGACGAAAAGTAGGCATTACGGAGTTGAGCAAACGCGCCGAAGACCGCAACTCGATATCTCCAACCGGCTGGTCGGTAGAGCGATTCTCAATACCCCATAGAAACCGCAATGGGTGAAAATCGGCTAAGTCCCAGAAATGGGTTTTCACCCAAAAACAGGGTGATGGAGACATTGCACGGAGTTGGCGTATATGGACGAAAGTTAGCCACGGTGGTGTTCTAACATCGGTACTTGGGACGCAAAACCGTCGGACGCATGGTTTCGAAGCAATGTGCGAAAAACGGGCCAAAACGGTGCACGAACAAAGGGGCACGCGCTATATCTGGCAGAAGGAGAACTCTGCGAGGTGTTGTGTGTATGGACGAAAAGTAGGCATTACGGAGTTGAGCAAACGCGCCCAAGACCGGGAATCGATATCTCCAACCGGCTGGTCGGTAGAGCGATTCCCAACACCCCATAGACACCGCAATGGGTGAAAATCGGCTAAGTCCCAGAAATGGGTTTTCACCCAAAAACAGGGTGATGGAGACATTGTACGGAATTGGCGTATATGGACGAAACTTAGCCACGGTGGTGTTCTAACATCACTACTTGGGACACAAAAGCGTCGGACGCATGGTTTCGAGGCAATGTGCGAAAAACGGGCCAAAACGGTGCACGAACAAAGGGGCACGCGCTATATCTGGCAGAAGGAGAACTCTGCGAGGTGTTGTGTGTATGGACGAAAAGTAGGCATTACGAAGTTGAGCAAACGCGCCAAAGACCGGGAATCGATATCTCCAACCGGCTGGTCGGTAGAGCGATTCCCAACACCCCATAGACACCGCAATGGGTGAAAATCGGCTAAGTCCCAGAAATGGGTTTTCACCCAAAAACAGGGTGATGGAGACATTGCACGGAGTTGGCGTATATGGACGAAAGTTAGCCACGGTGGTGTTCTAACATCGGTGCTTGGGACGCAAAACCGTCGAACGCATGGTTTCGAGGCAATGTGCGAAAAACGGGCAAAATGGTGCACGAACAAAGGGGCACGCGCTATATCTGGCAGAAGGAGAACTCTGCGAGGTGTTGTGTGTACGGACGAAAAGTAGGCATTACGGAGTTGAGCAAACGCGCCGAAGACCGCAACTCGATATCTCCAACCGGCTGGTCGGTAGAGCGATTCCCAACACCCCATAGACACCGCAATGGGTGAAAATCGGCTAAGTCCAAGAAATGGGTTTTCACCCAAAAACAGGGTGATGGAGACATTGCACGGAGTTGGCGTATATGGACGAAAGTTAGCCACGGTGGTGTTCTAACATCGGTACTTGGGACGCAAAACCGTCGGACGCATGGTTTCGAAGCAATGTGCGAAAAACGGGCCAAAACGGTGCACGAAAAAAGGGGCACGCGCTATATCTGGCAGAAGGAGAACTCTGCGAGGTGTTGTGTGTATGGACGAAAAGTAGGCATTACGGAGTTGAGCAAACGCGCCAAAGACCGGGAATCGATATCTCCAACCGGCTGGTCGGTAGAGCGATTCCCAACACCCCATAGACACCGCAATGGGTGAAAATCGGCTAAGTCCCAGAAATGGGTTTTCACCCAAAAACAGGGTGATGGAGACATTGCACGGAGTTGGCGTATATGGACAAAAGTTAGCCACGGTGGTGTTCTAACATCACTACTTGGGACGCAAAATCGTCGGACGCATGGTTTCGAGGCAATGTGCGAAAAACGGGCCAAAATGGTGCACGAACAAAGGGGCATGCGCTATATCTGGCAGAAGGAGAACTCTGCGAGGTGTTGTGTGTATGGACAAAAAGTAGGCATTACGAAGTTGAGCAAACGCGCCGAAGACCGCAACTCGATATCTCCAACCGGCTGGTCGGTAGAGCGATTCTCAATACCCCATAGAAACCGCAATGGGTGAAAATCGGCTAAGTCCCAGAAATGGGTTTTCACCCAAAAACAGGGTGATGGAGACATTGCACGGAGTTGGCGTATATGGACGAAAGTTAGCCACGGTGGTGTTCTAACATCACTACTTGGGACGCAAAAGCGTCGGACGCATGGTTTCGAGGCAATGTGCGAAAAACGGGCCAAAATGGTGCACGAACAAAGGGGCACGCGCTATATCTGGCAGAAGGAGAACTCTGCGAGGTGTTGTGTGTATGGACGAAAAGTAGGCATTACGGAGTTGAGCAAACGCGCCGAAGACCGCAACTCGATATCTCCAACCGGCTGGTCGGTAGAGCGATTCCCAACACCCCATAGACACCGCAATGGGTGAAAATCGGCTAAGTCCCAGAAATGGGTTTTCACCCAAAAACAGGGTGATGGAGACATTGTACGGAGTTGGCGTATATGGACGAAACTTAGCCACGGTGGTGTTCTAACATCACTACTTGGGACACAAAAGCGTCGGACGCATGGTTTCGAGGCAATGTGCGAAAAACGGGCCAAAACGGTGCACGAACAAAGGGGCACGCGCTATATCTGGCAGAAGGAGAACTCTGCGAGGTGTTGTGTGTATGGACGAAAAGTAGGCATTACGGAGTTGAGCAAACGCGCCAAAGACCGGGAATCGATATCTCCAACCGGCTGGTCGGTAGAGCGATTCCCAACACCCCATAGACACCGCAATGGGTGAAAATCGGCTAAGTCCCAGAAATGGGTTTTCACCCAAAATCAGGGTGATGGAGACATTGCACGGAGTTGGCGAATATGGACGAAAGTTAGCCACGGTGGTGTTCTAACATCGGTACTTGGGACGCAAAACCGTCGGACGCATGGTTTCGAAGCGATGTACGAAAAACAGGCCAAAATGGTGCACGAACAAAGGGGCACGCGCTATATCTGGCAGAAGGAGAACTCTGCGAGGTGTTGTGTGTATGGACGAAAAGTAGGCATTACGGAGTTGAGCAAACGCGCCGAAGACCGCAACTCGATATCTCCAACCGGCTGGTCGGTAGAGCGATTCCCAACACCCCATAGACACCGCAATGGGTGAAAATCGGCTAAGTCCCAGAAATGGGTTTTCACCCAAAAACAGGGTGATGGAGACATTGCACGGAGTTGGCGTATATGGACGAAAGTTAGCCACGGTGGTGTTCTAACATCGGTACTTGGGACGCAAAACCGTCGGACGCATGGTTTCGAGGCAATGTGCGAAAAACGGGCCAAAACGGTGCACGAAAAAAGGGGCACGCGCTATATCTGGCAGAAGGAGAATTCTGCGAGGTGTTGTGTGTATGGACGAAAAGTAGGCATTACGGAGTTGAGCAAACGCGCCGAAGACCGCAACTCGATATCTCCAACCGGCTGGTCGGTAGAGCGATTCCCAACACCCCATAGACACCGCAATGGGTGAAAATCGGCTAAGTCCCAGAAATGGGTTTTCACCCAAAAACAGGGTGATGGAGACATTGCACGGAGTTGGCATATATGGACGAAAGTTAGCCACGGTGGTGTTCTAACATCGGTACTTGGGACGCAAAACCGTCGCACGCATGGTTTCGAGGCAATGTGCGAAAAACGGGCCAAAACGGTGCACGAGCAAAGGGGCACGCGCTATATCTGGCAGAAGGAGAACTCTGCGAGGTGTTGTGTGTATGGACGAAAAGTAGGCATTACGGAGTTGAGCAAACGCGCCGAAGACCGCAACTCGATATCTCCAACCGGCTGGTCGGTAGAGCGATTCCCAACACCCCATAGACACCGCAATGGGTGAAAATCGGCTAAGTCCCAGAAATGGGTTTTCACCCAAAAACAGGGTGATGGAGACATTGCACGGAGTTGGCGTATATGGACGAAACTTAGCCACGGTGGTGTTCTAACATCACTACTTGGGACGCAAAACCGTCGGACGCATGGTTTCGAAGCGATGTACGAAAAACAGGCCAAAATGGTGCACGAACAAAGGGGCACGCGCTATATCTGGCAGAAGGAGAACTCTGCGAGGTGTTGTGTGTATGGACGAAAAGTAGGCATTACGGAGTTGAGCAAACGCGCCGAAGACCGCAACTCGATATCTCCAACCGGCTGGTCGGTAGAGCGATTCCCAACACCCCATAGACACCGCAATGGGTGAAAATCGGCTAAGTCCCAGAAATGGGTTTTCACCCAAAAACAGGGTGATGGAGACATTGCACGGAGTTGGCGTATATGGACAAAAGTTAGCCACGGTGGTGTTCTAACATCGGTACTTGGGACGCAAAACCGTCGGACGCATGGTTTAGAAGCGATGTACGAAAAACAGGCCAAAATGGTGCACGAACAAAGGGGCACGCGCTATATCTGGCAGAAGGAGAACTCTGCGAGGTGTTGTGTGTATGGACGAAAAGTAGGCATTACGGAGTTGAGCAAACGCGCCGAAGACCGCAACTCGATATCTCCAACCGGCTGGTCGGTAGAGCGATTCCCAACACCCCATAGACACCGCAATGGGTGAAAATCGGCTAAGTCCCAGAAATGGGTTTTCACCCAAAAACAGGGTGATGGAGACATTGCACGGAGTTGGCGTATATGGACGAAAGTTAGCCACGGTGGTGTTCTAACATCGGTACTTGGGACGCAAAACCGTCGGACGCATGGTTTCGAAGCAATGTGCGAAAAACGGGCCAAAACGGTGCACGAAAAAAGGGGCACGCGCTATATCTGGCAGAAGGAGAATTCTGCGAGGTGTTGTGTGTATGGACGAAAAGTAGGCATTACGGAGTTGAGCAAACGCGCCGAAGACCGCAACTCGATATCTCCAACCGGCTGGTCGGTAGAGCGATTCCCAACACCCCATAGACACCGCAATGGGTGAAAATCGGCTAAGTCCCAGAAATGGGTTTTCACCCAAAAACAGGGTGATGGAGACATTGCACGGAGTTGGCGTATATGGACGAAAGTTAGCCACGGTGGTGTTCTAACATCGGTACTTGGGACGCAAAACCGTCGCACGCATGGTTTCGAGGCAATGTGCGAAAAACGGGCCAAAACGGTGCACGAGCAAAGGGGCACGCGCTATATCTGGCAGAAGGAGAACTCTGCGAGGTGTTGTGTGTATGGACGAAAAGTAGGCATTACGGAGTTGAGCAAACGCGCCGAAGACCGCAACTCGATATCTCCAACCGGCTGGTCGGTAGAGCGATTCCCAACACCCCATAGACACCGCAATGGGTGAAAATCGGCTAAGTCCCAGAAATGGGTTTTCACCCAAAAACAGGGTGATGGAGACATTGCACGGAGTTGGCGTATATGGACGAAACTTAGCCACGGTGGTGTTCTAACATCACTACTTGGGACGCAAAACCGTCGGACGCATGGTTTCGAAGCGATGTACGAAAAACAGGCCAAAATGGTGCACGAACAAAGGGGCACGCGCTATATCTGGCAGAAGGAGAACTCTGCGAGGTGTTGTGTGTATGGACGAAAAGTAGGCATTACGGAGTTGAGCAAACGCGCCGAAGACCGCAACTCGATATCTCCAACCGGCTGGTCGGTAGAGCGATTCCCAACACCCCATAGACACCGCAATGGGTGAAAATCGGCTAAGTCCCAGAAATGGGTTTTCACCCAAAAACAGGGTGATGGAGACATTGCACGGAGTTGGCGTATATGGACGAAAGTTAGCCACGGTGGTGTTCTAACATCGGTACTTGGGACGCAAAACCGTCGGACGCATGGTTTCGAAGCAATGTGCGAAAAACGGGCCAAAACGGTGCACGAAAAAAGGGGCACGCGCTATATCTGGCAGAAGGAGAACTCTGCGAGGTGTTGTGTGTATGGACGAAAAGTAGGCATTACGGAGTTGAGCAAACGCGCCCAAGACCGGGAATCGATATCTCCAACCGGCTGGTCGGTAGAGCGATTCCCAACACCCCATAGACACCGCAATGGGTGAAAATCGGCTAAGTCCCAGAAATGGGTTTTCACCCAAAAACAGGGTGATGGAGACATTGCACGGAGTTGGCGTATATGGACAAAAGTTAGCCACGGTGGTGTTCTAACATCACTACTTGGGACGCAAAATCGTCGGACGCATGGTTTCGAGGCAATGTGCGAAAAACGGGCCAAAATGGTGCACGAACAAAGGGGCATGCGCTATATCTGGCAGAAGGAGAACTCTGCGAGGTGTTGTGTGTATGGACAAAAAGTAGGCATTACGAAGTTGAGCAAACGCGCCGAAGACCGCAACTCGATATCTCCAACCGGCTGGTCGGTAGAGCGATTCTCAATACCCCATAGAAACCGCAATGGGTGAAAATCGGCTAAGTCCCAGAAATGGGTTTTCATCCAAAAACAGGGTGATGGAGACATTGCACGGAGTTGGCGTATATGGACGAAAGTTAGCCACGGTGGTGTTCTAACATCACTACTTGGGACGCAAAAGCGTCGGACGCATGGTTTCGAGGCAATGTGCGAAAAACGGGCCAAAATGGTGCACGAACAAAGGGGCACGCGCTATATCTGGCAGAAGGAGAACTCTGCGAGGTGTTGTGTGTATGGACGAAAAGTAGGCATTACGGAGTTGAGCAAACGCGCCGAAGACCGCAACTCGATATCTCCAACCGGCTGGTCGGTAGAGCGATTCCCAACACCCCATAGACACCGCAATGGGTGAAAATCGGCTAAGTCCCAGAAATGGGTTTTCACCCAAAAACAGGGTGATGGAGACATTGTACGGAGTTGGCGTATATGGACGAAACTTAGCCACGGTGGTGTTCTAACATCACTACTTGGGACACAAAAGCGTCGGACGCATGGTTTCGAGGCAATGTGCGAAAAACGGGCCAAAACGGTGCACGAACAAAGGGGCACGCGCTATATCTGGCAGAAGGAGAACTCTGCGAGGTGTTGTGTGTATGGACGAAAAGTAGGCATTACGGAGTTGAGCAAACGCGCCAAAGACCGGGAATCGATATCTCCAACCGGCTGGTCGGTAGAGCGATTCCCAACACCCCATAGACACCGCAATGGGTGAAAATCGGCTAAGTCCCAGAAATGGGTTTTCACCCAAAATCAGGGTGATGGAGACATTGCACGGAGTTGGCGAATATGGACGAAAGTTAGCCACGGTGGTGTTCTAACATCGGTACTTGGGACGCAAAACCGTCGGACGCATGGTTTCGAAGCGATGTACGAAAAACAGGCCAAAATGGTGCACGAACAAAGGGGCACGCGCTATATCTGGCAGAAGGAGAACTCTGCGAGGTGTTGTGTGTATGGACGAAAAGTAGGCATTACGGAGTTGAGCAAACGCGCCGAAGACCGCAACTCGATATCTCCAACCGGCTGGTCGGTAGAGCGATTCCCAACACCCCATAGACACCGCAATGGGTGAAAATCGGCTAAGTCCCAGAAATGGGTTTTCACCCAAAAACAGGGTGATGGAGACATTGCACGGAGTTGGCGTATATGGACGAAAGTTAGCCACGGTGGTGTTCTAACATCGGTACTTGGGACGCAAAACCGTCGGACGCATGGTTTAGAAGCGATGTACGAAAAACAGGCCAAAATGGTGCACGAACAAAGGGGCACGCGCTATATCTGGCAGAAGGAGAACTCTGCGAGGTGTTGTGTGTATGGACGAAAAGTAGGCATTACGGAGTTGAGCAAACGCGCCGAAGACCGCAACTCGATATCTCCAACCGGCTGGTCGGTAGAGCGATTCCCAACACCCCATAGACACCGCAATGGGTGAAAATCGGCTAAGTCCCAGAAATGGGTTTTCACCCAAAAACAGGGTGATGGAGACATTGCACGGAGTTGGCGTATATGGACGAAAGTTAGCCACGGTGGTGTTCTAACATCGGTACTTGGGACGCAAAACCGTCGGACGCATGGTTTCGAAGCAATGTGCGAAAAACGGGCCAAAACGGTGCACGAAAAAAGGGGCACGCGCTATATCTGGCAGAAGGAGAATTCTGCGAGGTGTTGTGTGTATGGACGAAAAGTAGGCATTACGGAGTTGAGCAAACGCGCCGAAGACCGCAACTCGATATCTCCAACCGGCTGGTCGGTAGAGCGATTCCCAACACCCCATAGACACCGCAATGGGTGAAAATCGGCTAAGTCCCAGAAATGGGTTTTCACCCAAAAACAGGGTGATGGAGACATTGCACGGAGTTGGCATATATGGACGAAAGTTAGCCACGGTGGTGTTCTAACATCGGTACTTGGGACGCAAAACCGTCGCACGCATGGTTTCGAGGCAATGTGCGAAAAACGGGCCAAAACGGTGCACGAGCAAAGGGGCACGCGCTATATCTGGCAGAAGGAGAACTCTGCGAGGTGTTGTGTGTATGGACGAAAAGTAGGCATTACGGAGTTGAGCAAACGCGCCGAAGACCGCAACTCGATATCTCCAACCGGCTGGTCGGTAGAGCGATTCCCAACACCCCATAGACACCGCAATGGGTGAAAATCGGCTAAGTCCCAGAAATGGGTTTTCACCCAAAAACAGGGTGATGGAGACATTGCACGGAGTTGGCGTATATGGACGAAACTTAGCCACGGTGGTGTTCTAACATCACTACTTGGGACGCAAAACCGTCGGACGCATGGTTTCGAAGCGATGTACGAAAAACAGGCCAAAATGGTGCACGAACAAAGGGGCACGCGCTATATCTGGCAGAAGGAGAACTCTGCGAGGTGTTGTGTGTATGGACGAAAAGTAGGCATTACGGAGTTGAGCAAACGCGCCGAAGACCGCAACTCGATATCTCCAACCGGCTGGTCGGTAGAGCGATTCCCAACACCCCATAGACACCGCAATGGGTGAAAATCGGCTAAGTCCCAGAAATGGGTTTTCACCCAAAAACAGGGTGATGGAGACATTGCACGGAGTTGGCGTATATGGACGAAACTTAGCCACGGTGGTGTTCTAACATCACTACTTGGGACGCAAAACCGTCGGACGCATGGTTTCGAAGCGATGTACGAAAAACAGGCCAAAATGGTGCACGAACAAAGGGGCACGCGCTATATCTGGCAGAAGGAGAACTCTGCGAGGTGTTGTGTGTATGGACGAAAAGTAGGCATTACGGAGTTGAGCAAACGCGCCGAAGACCGCAACTCGATATCTCCAACCGGCTGGTCGGTAGAGCGATTCCCAACACCCCATAGACACCGCAATGGGTGAAAATCGGCTAAGTCCCAGAAATGGGTTTTCACCCAAAAACAGGGTGATGGAGACATTGCACGGAGTTGGCATATATGGACGAAAGTTAGCCACGGTGGTGTTCTAACATCGGTACTTGGGACGCAAAACCGTCGCACGCATGGTTTCGAGGCAATGTGCGAAAAACGGGCCAAAACGGTGCACGAGCAAAGGGGCACGCGCTATATCTGGCAGAAGGAGAACTCTGCGAGGTGTTGTGTGTATGGACGAAAAGTAGGCATTACGGAGTTGAGCAAACGCGCCGAAGACCGCAACTCGATATCTCCAACCGGCTGGTCGGTAGAGCGATTCCCAACACCCCATAGACACCGCAATGGGTGAAAATCGGCTAAGTCCCAGAAATGGGTTTTCACCCAAAAACAGGGTGATGGAGACATTGCACGGAGTTGGCGTATATGGACGAAAGTTAGCCACGGTGGTGTTCTAACATCGGTACTTGGGACGCAAAACCGTCGGACGCATGGTTTCGAAGCAATGTGCGAAAAACGGGCCAAAACGGTGCACGAAAAAAGGGGCACGCGCTATATCTGGCAGAAGGAGAATTCTGCGAGGTGTTGTGTGTATGGACGAAAAGTAGGCATTACGGAGTTGAGCAAACGCGCCGAAGACCGCAACTCGATATCTCCAACCGGCTGGTCGGTAGAGCGATTCCCAACACCCCATAGACACCGCAATGGGTGAAAATCGGCTAAGTCCCAGAAATGGGTTTTCACCCAAAAACAGGGTGATGGAGACATTGCACGGAGTTGGCGTATATGGACGAAAGTTAGCCACGGTGGTGTTCTAACATCGGTACTTGGGACGCAAAACCGTCGGACGCATGGTTTCGAAGCAATGTGCGAAAAACGGGCCAAAACGGTGCACGAAAAAAGGGGCACGCGCTATATCTGGCAGAAGGAGAATTCTGCGAGGTGTTGTGTGTATGGACGAAAAGTAGGCATTACGGAGTTGAGCAAACGCGCCGAAGACCGCAACTCGATATCTCCAACCGGCTGGTCGGTAGAGCGATTCTCAATACCCCATAGAAACCGCAATGGGTGAAAATCGGCTAAGTCCCAGAAATGGGTTTTCACCCAAAAACAGGGTGATGGAGACATTGCACGGAGTTGGCGTATATGGACGAAAGTTAGCCACGGTGGTGTTCTAACATCGGTACTTGGGACGCAAAACCGTCGGACGCATGGTTTCGAAGCAATGTGCGAAAAACGGGCCAAAACGGTGCACGAAAAAAGGGGCACGCGCTATATCTGGCAGAAGGAGAACTCTGCGAGGTGTTGTGTGTATGGACGAAAAGTAGGCATTACGGAGTTGAGCAAACGCGCCGAAGACCGCAACTCGATATCTCCAACCGGCTGGTCGGTAGAGCGATTCCCAACACCCCATAGACACCGCAATGGGTGAAAATCGGCTAAGTCCCTGAAATGGGTTTTCACCCAAAAACAGGGTGATGGAGACATTGTACGGAGTTGGCGTATATGGACGAAACTTAGCCACGGTGGTGTTCTAACATCACTACTTGGGACGCAAAACCGTCGGA
Organism: Anopheles nili; assembly: GCF_943737925.1. NCBI lineage: Eukaryota > Metazoa > Arthropoda > Insecta > Diptera > Culicidae > Anopheles > Anopheles nili. Next base: position 22,114 of record NW_026525519.1, read on the forward strand.
CGCATGGTTTCGAGGCAATGTGCGAAAAACGGGCCAAAATGGTGCACGAACAAAGGGGCATGCGCTATATCTGGCAGAAGGAGAACTCTGCGAGGTGTTGTGTGTATGGACAAAAAGTAGGCATTACGAAGTTGAGCAAACGCGCCGAAGACCGCAACTCGATATCTCCAACCGGCTGGTCGGTAGAGCGATTCTCAATACCCCATAGAAACCGCAATGGGTGAAAATCGGCTAAGTCCCAGAAATGGGTTTTCACCCAAAAACAGGGTGATGGAGACATTGTACGGAGTTGGCGTATATGGACGAAACTTAGCCACGGTGGTGTTCTAACATCACTACTTGGGACACAAAAGCGTCGGACGCATGGTTTCGAGGCAATGTGCGAAAAACGGGCCAAAACGGTGCACGAACAAAGGGGCACGCGCTATATCTGGCAGAAGGAGAACTCTGCGAGGTGTTGTGTGTATGGACGAAAAGTAGGCATTACGGAGTTGAGCAAACGCGCCGAAGACCGCAACTCGATATCTCCAACCGGCTGGTCGGTAGAGCGATTCCCAACACCCCATAGACACCGCAATGGGTGAAAATCGGCTAAGTCCCAGAAATGGGTTTTCACCCAAAAACAGGGTGATGGAGACATTGCACGGAGTTGGCGTATATGGACGAAAGTTAGCCACGGTGGTGTTCTAACATCGGTACTTGGGACGCAAAACCGTCGGACGCATGGTTTCGAAGCAATGTGCGAAAAACGGGCCAAAACGGTGCACGAAAAAAGGGGCACGCGCTATATCTGGCAGAAGGAGAATTCTGCGAGGTGTTGTGTGTATGGACGAAAAGTAGGCATTACGGAGTTGAGCAAACGCGCCGAAGACCGCAACTCGATATCTCCAACCGGCTGGTCGGTAGAGCGATTCCCAACACCCCATAGACACCGCAATGGGTGAAAATCGGCTAAGTCCCAGAAATGGGTTTTCACCCAAAAACAGGGTGATGGAGACATTGCACGGAGTTGGCGTATATGGACGAAAGTTAGCCACGGTGGTGTTCTAACATCGGTACTTGGGACGCAAAACCGTCGGACGCATGGTTTCGAAGCAATGTGCGAAAAACGGGCCAAAACGGTGCACGAAAAAAGGGGCACGCGCTATATCTGGCAGAAGGAGAATTCTGCGAGGTGTTGTGTGTATGGACGAAAAGTAGGCATTACGGAGTTGAGCAAACGCGCCGAAGACCGCAACTCGATATCTCCAACCGGCTGGTCGGTAGAGCGATTCTCAATACCCCATAGAAACCGCAATGGGTGAAAATCGGCTAAGTCCCAGAAATGGGTTTTCACCCAAAAACAGGGTGATGGAGACATTGCACGGAGTTGGCGTATATGGACGAAAGTTAGCCACGGTGGTGTTCTAACATCGGTACTTGGGACGCAAAACCGTCGGACGCATGGTTTCGAAGCAATGTGCGAAAAACGGGCCAAAACGGTGCACGAAAAAAGGGGCACGCGCTATATCTGGCAGAAGGAGAACTCTGCGAGGTGTTGTGTGTATGGACGAAAAGTAGGCATTACGGAGTTGAGCAAACGCGCCGAAGACCGCAACTCGATATCTCCAACCGGCTGGTCGGTAGAGCGATTCCCAACACCCCATAGACACCGCAATGGGTGAAAATCGGCTAAGTCCCTGAAATGGGTTTTCACCCAAAAACAGGGTGATGGAGACATTGTACGGAGTTGGCGTATATGGACGAAACTTAGCCACGGTGGTGTTCTAACATCACTACTTGGGACGCAAAACCGTCGGACGCATGGTTTCGAGGCAATGTGCGAAAAACGGGCCAAAATGGTGCACGAACAAAGGGGCATGCGCTATATCTGGCAGAAGGAGAACTCTGCGAGGTGTTGTGTGTATGGACAAAAAGTAGGCATTACGAAGTTGAGCAAACGCGCCGAAGACCGCAACTCGATATCTCCAACCGGCTGGTCGGTAGAGCGATTCTCAATACCCCATAGAAACCGCAATGGGTGAAAATCGGCTAAGTCCCAGAAATGGGTTTTCACCCAAAAACAGGGTGATGGAGACATTGTACGGAGTTGGCGTATATGGACGAAACTTAGCCACGGTGGTGTTCTAACATCACTACTTGGGACACAAAAGCGTCGGACGCATGGTTTCGAGGCAATGTGCGAAAAACGGGCCAAAACGGTGCACGAACAAAGGGGCACGCGCTATATCTGGCAGAAGGAGAACTCTGCGAGGTGTTGTGTGTATGGACGAAAAGTAGGCATTACGGAGTTGAGCAAACGCGCCGAAGACCGCAACTCGATATCTCCAACCGGCTGGTCGGTAGAGCGATTCCCAACACCCCATAGACACCGCAATGGGTGAAAATCGGCTAAGTCCCAGAAATGGGTTTTCACCCAAAAACAGGGTGATGGAGACATTGCACGGAGTTGGCGTATATGGACGAAAGTTAGCCACGGTGGTGTTCTAACATCGGTACTTGGGACGCAAAACCGTCGAACGCATGGTTTCGAAGCAATGTGCGAAAAACGGGCCAAAACGGTGCACGAAAAAAGGGGCACGCGCTATATCTGGCAGAAGGAGAACTCTGCGAGGTGTTGTGTGTATGGACGAAAAGTAGGCATTACGGAGTTGAGCAAACGCGCCGAAGACCGCAACTCGATATCTCCAACCGGCTGGTCGGTAGAGCGATTCCCAACACCCCATAGACACCGCAATGGGTGAAAATCGGCTAAGTCCCAGAAATGGGTTTTCACCCAAAAACAGGGTGATGGAGACATTGCACGGAGTTGGCGTATATGGACAAAAGTTAGCCACGGTGGTGTTCTAACATCACTACTTGGGACGCAAAATCGTCGGACGCATGGTTTCGAGGCAATGTGCGAAAAACGGGCCAAAATGGTGCACGAACAAAGGGGCATGCGCTATATCTGGCAGAAGGAGAACTCTGCGAGGTGTTGTGTGTATGGACAAAAAGTAGGCATTACGAAGTTGAGCAAACGCGCCGAAGACCGCAACTCGATATCTCCAACCGGCTGGTCGGTAGAGCGATTCTCAATACCCCATAGAAACCGCAATGGGTGAAAATCGGCTAAGTCCCAGAAATGGGTTTTCACCCAAAAACAGGGTGATGGAGACATTGTACGGAGTTGGCGTATATGGACGAAACTTAGCCACGGTGGTGTTCTAACATCACTACTTGGGACACAAAAGCGTCGGACGCATGGTTTCGAGGCAATGTGCGAAAAACGGGCCAAAACGGTGCACGAACAAAGGGGCACGCGCTATATCTGGCAGAAGGAGAACTCTGCGAGGTGTTGTGTGTATGGACGAAAAGTAGGCATTACGGAGTTGAGCAAACGCGCCGAAGACCGCAACTCGATATCTCCAACCGGCTGGTCGGTAGAGCGATTCCCAACACCCCATAGACACCGCAATGGGTGAAAATCGGCTAAGTCCCAGAAATGGGTTTTCACCCAAAAACAGGGTGATGGAGACATTGCACGGAGTTGGCGTATATGGACGAAAGTTAGCCACGGTGGTGTTCTAACATCGGTACTTGGGACGCAAAACCGTCGAACGCATGGTTTCGAAGCAATGTGCGAAAAACGGGCCAAAACGGTGCACGAAAAAAGGGGCACGCGCTATATCTGGCAGAAGGAGAACTCTGCGAGGTGTTGTGTGTATGGACGAAAAGTAGGCATTACGGAGTTGAGCAAACGCGCCGAAGACCGCAACTCGATATCTCCAACCGGCTGGTCGGTAGAGCGATTCCCAACACCCCATAGACACCGCAATGGGTGAAAATCGGCTAAGTCCCAGAAATGGGTTTTCACCCAAAAACAGGGTGATGGAGACATTGCACGGAGTTGGCGTATATGGACAAAAGTTAGCCACGGTGGTGTTCTAACATCACTACTTGGGACGCAAAATCGTCGGACGCATGGTTTCGAGGCAATGTGCGAAAAACGGGCCAAAATGGTGCACGAACAAAGGGGCATGCGCTATATCTGGCAGAAGGAGAACTCTGCGAGGTGTTGTGTGTATGGACAAAAAGTAGGCATTACGAAGTTGAGCAAACGCGCCGAAGACCGCAACTCGATATCTCCAACCGGCTGGTCGGTAGAGCGATTCTCAATACCCCATAGAAACCGCAATGGGTGAAAATCGGCTAAGTCCCAGAAATGGGTTTTCACCCAAAAACAGGGTGATGGAGACATTGTACGGAGTTGGCGTATATGGACGAAACTTAGCCACGGTGGTGTTCTAACATCACTACTTGGGACACAAAAGCGTCGGACGCATGGTTTCGAGGCAATGTGCGAAAAACGGGCCAAAACGGTGCACGAACAAAGGGGCACGCGCTATATCTGGCAGAAGGAGAACTCTGCGAGGTGTTGTGTGTATGGACGAAAAGTAGGCATTACGGAGTTGAGCAAACGCGCCGAAGACCGCAACTCGATATCTCCAACCGGCTGGTCGGTAGAGCGATTCCCAACACCCCATAGACACCGCAATGGGTGAAAATCGGCTAAGTCCCAGAAATGGGTTTTCACCCAAAAACAGGGTGATGGAGACATTGCACGGAGTTGGCGTATATGGACGAAAGTTAGCCACGGTGGTGTTCTAACATCGGTACTTGGGACGCAAAACCGTCGAACGCATGGTTTCGAAGCAATGTGCGAAAAACGGGCCAAAACGGTGCACGAAAAAAGGGGCACGCGCTATATCTGGCAGAAGGAGAACTCTGCGAGGTGTTGTGTGTATGGACGAAAAGTAGGCATTACGAAGTTGAGCAAACGCGCCGAAGACCGCAACTCGATATCTCCAACCGGCTGGTCGGTAGAGCGATTCTCAATACCCCATAGAAACCGCAATGGGTGAAAATCGGCTAAGTCCCAGAAATGGGTTTTCACCCAAAAACAGGGTGATGGAGACATTGCACGGAGTTGGCGTATATGGACGAAAGTTAGCCACGGTGGTGTTCTAACATCACTACTTGGGACGCAAAACCGTCGAACGCATGGTTTCGAAGCAATGTGCGAAAAACGGGCCAAAACGGTGCACGAAAAAAGGGGCACGCGCTATATCTGGCAGAAGGAGAACTCTGCGAGGTGTTGTGTGTATGGACGAAAAGTAGGCATTACAAAGTTGAGCAAACGCGCCGAAGACCGCAACTCGATATCTCCAACCGGCTGGTCGGTAGAGCGATTCTCAATACCCCATAGAAACCGCAATGGGTGAAAATCGGCTAAGTCCCAGAAATGGGTTTTCACCCAAAAACAGGGTGATGGAGACATTGTACGGAGTTGGCGTATATGGACGAAACTTAGCCACGGTGGTGTTCTAACATCACTACTTGGGACACAAAAGCGTCGGACGCATGGTTTCGAGGCAATGTGCGAAAAACGGGCCAAAACGGTGCACGAACAAAGGGGCACGCGCTATATCTGGCAGAAGGAGAACTCTGCGAGGTGTTGTGTGTATGGACGAAAAGTAGGCATTACGGAGTTGAGCAAACGCGCCAAAGACCGGGAATCGATATCTCCAACCGGCTGGTCGGTAGAGCGATTCCCAACACCCCATAGACACCGCAATGGGTGAAAATCGGCTAAGTCCCAGAAATGGGTTTTCACCCAAAATCAGGGTGATGGAGACATTGCACGGAGTTGGCGTATATGGACGAAAGTTAGCCACGGTGGTGTTCTAACATCGGTACTTGGGACGCAAAACCGTCGGACGCATGGTTTAGAAGCGATGTACGAAAAACAGGCCAAAATGGTGCACGAACAAAGGGGCACGCGCTATATCTGGCAGAAGGAGAACTCTGCGAGGTGTTGTGTGTATGGACGAAAAGTAGGCATTACGGAGTTGAGCAAACGCGCCGAAGACCGCAACTCGATATCTCCAACCGGCTGGTCGGTAGAGCGATTCCCAACACCCCATAGACACCGCAATGGGTGAAAATCGGCTAAGTCCCAGAAATGGGTTTTCACCCAAAAACAGGGTGATGGAGACATTGCACGGAGTTGGCGTATATGGACGAAAGTTAGCCACGGTGGTGTTCTAACATCGGTACTTGGGACGCAAAACCGTCGGACGCATGGTTTCGAAGCAATGTACGAAAAACAGGCCAAAACGGTGCACGAAAAAAGGGGCACGCGCTATATCTGGCAGAAGGAGAATTCTGCGAGGTGTTGTGTGTATGGACGAAAAGTAGGCATTACGGAGTTGAGCAAACGCGCCGAAGACCGCAACTCGATATCTCCAACCGGCTGGTCGGTAGAGCGATTCCCAACACCCCATAGACACCGCAATGGGTGAAAATCGGCTAAGTCCCAGAAATGGGTTTTCACCCAAAAACAGGGTGATGGAGACATTGCACGGAGTTGGCGTATATGGACGAAAGTTAGCCACGGTGGTGTTCTAACATCGGTACTTGGGACGCAAAACCGTCGGACGCATGGTTTAGAAGCGATGTACGAAAAACAGGCCAAAATGGTGCACGAACAAAGGGGCACGCGCTATATCTGGCAGAAGGAGAACTCTGCGAGGTGTTGTGTGTATGGACGAAAAGTAGGCATTACGGAGTTGAGCAAACGCGCCGAAGACCGCAACTCGATATCTCCAACCGGCTGGTCGGTAGAGCGATTCCCAACACCCCATAGACACCGCAATGGGTGAAAATCGGCTAAGTCCCAGAAATGGGTTTTCACCCAAAAACAGGGTGATGGAGACATTGCACGGAGTTGGCGTATATGGACGAAAGTTAGCCACGGTGGTGTTCTAACATCGGTACTTGGGACGCAAAACCGTCGGACGCATGGTTTCGAAGCAATGTACGAAAAACAGGCCAAAACGGTGCACGAAAAAAGGGGCACGCGCTATATCTGGCAGAAGGAGAATTCTGCGAGGTGTTGTGTGTATGGACGAAAAGTAGGCATTACGAAGTTGAGCAAACGCGCCGAAGACCGCAACTCGATATCTCCAACCGGCTGGTCGGTAGAGCGATTCTCAATACCCCATAGAAACCGCAATGGGTGAAAATCGGCTAAGTCCCAGAAATGGGTTTTCACCCAAAAACAGGGTGATGGAGACATTGTACGGAGTTGGCGTATATGGACGAAACTTAGCCACGGTGGTGTTCTAACATCACTACTTGGGACACAAAAGCGTCGGACGCATGGTTTCGAGGCAATGTGCGAAAAACGGGCCAAAACGGTGCACGAACAAAGGGGCACGCGCTATATCTGGCAGAAGGAGAACTCTGCGAGGTGTTGTGTGTATGGACGAAAAGTAGGCATTACGGAGTTGAGCAAACGCGCCAAAGACCGGGAATCGATATCTCCAACCGGCTGGTCGGTAGAGCGATTCCCAACACCCCATAGACACCGCAATGGGTGAAAATCGGCTAAGTCCCAGAAATGGGTTTTCACCCAAAATCAGGGTGATGGAGACATTGCACGGAGTTGGCGAATATGGACGAAAGTTAGCCACGGTGGTGTTCTAACATCGGTACTTGGGACGCAAAACCGTCGGACGCATGGTTTCGAAGCGATGTACGAAAAACAGGCCAAAATGGTGCACGAACAAAGGGGCACGCGCTATATCTGGCAGAAGGAGAACTCTGCGAGGTGTTGTGTGTATGGACGAAAAGTAGGCATTACGGAGTTGAGCAAACGCGCCGAAGACCGCAACTCGATATCTCCAACCGGCTGGTCGGTAGAGCGATTCCCAACCCCCCATAGACACCGCAATGGGTGAAAATCGGCTAAGTCCCAGAAATGGGTTTTCACCCAAAAACAGGGTGATGGAGACATTGCACGGAGTTGGCGTATATGGACGAAAGTTAGCCACGGTGGTGTTCTAACATCGGTACTTGGGACGCAAAACCGTCGGACGCATGGTTTAGAAGCGATGTACGAAAAACAGGCCAAAATGGTGCACGAACAAAGGGGCACGCGCTATATCTGGCAGAAGGAGAACTCTGCGAGGTGTTGTGTGTATGGACGAAAAGTAGGCATTACGGAGTTGAGCAAACGCGCCGAAGACCGCAACTCGATATCTCCAACCGGCTGGTCGGTAGAGCGATTCCCAACACCCCATAGACACCGCAATGGGTGAAAATCGGCTAAGTCCCAGAAATGGGTTTTCACCCAAAAACAGGGTGATGGAGACATTGCACGGAGTTGGCGTATATGGACGAAAGTTAGCCACGGTGGTGTTCTAACATCGGTACTTGGGACGCAAAACCGTCGGACGCATGGTTTCGAAGCAATGTGCGAAAAACGGGCCAAAACGGTGCACTAAAAAAGGGGCACGCGCTATATCTGGCAGAAGGAGAATTCTGCGAGGTGTTGTGTGTATGGACGAAAAGTAGGCATTACGGAGTTGAGCAAACGCGCCGAAGACCGCAACTCGATATCTCCAACCGGCTGGTCGGTAGAGCGATTCCCAACACCCCATAGACACCGCAATGGGTGAAAATCGGCTAAGTCCCAGAAATGGGTTTTCACCCAAAAACAGGGTGATGGAGACATTGCACGGAGTTGGCATATATGGACGAAAGTTAGCCACGGTGGTGTTCTAACATCGGTACTTGGGACGCAAAACCGTCGCACGCATGGTTTCGAGGCAATGTGCGAAAAACGGGCCAAAACGGTGCACGAGCAAAGGGGCACGCGCTATATCTGGCAGAAGGAGAACTCTGCGAGGTGTTGTGTGTATGGACGAAAAGTAGGCATTACGGAGTTGAGCAAACGCGCCGAAGACCGCAACTCGATATCTCCAACCGGCTGGTCGGTAGAGCGATTCCCAACACCCCATAGACACCGCAATGGGTGAAAATCGGCTAAGTCCCAGAAATGGGTTTTCACCCAAAAACAGGGTGATGGAGACATTGCACGGAGTTGGCGTATATGGACGAAACTTAGCCACGGTGGTGTTCTAACATCACTACTTGGGACGCAAAACCGTCGGACGCATGGTTTCGAAGCGATGTACGAAAAACAGGCCAAAATGGTGCACGAACAAAGGGGCACGCGCTATATCTGGCAGAAGGAGAACTCTGCGAGGTGTTGTGTGTATGGACGAAAAGTAGGCATTACGGAGTTGAGCAAACGCGCCGAAGACCGCAACTCGATATCTCCAACCGGCTGGTCGGTAGAGCGATTCCCAACACCCCATAGACACCGCAATGGGTGAAAATCGGCTAAGTCCCAGAAATGGGTTTTCACCCAAAAACAGGGTGATGGAGACATTGCACGGAGTTGGCGTATATGGACGAAACTTAGCCACGGTGGTGTTCTAACATCACTACTTGGGACGCAAAACCGTCGGACGCATGGTTTCGAAGCGATGTACGAAAAACAGGCCAAAATGGTGCACGAACAAAGGGGCACGCGCTATATCTGGCAGAAGGAGAACTCTGCGAGGTGTTGTGTGTATGGACGAAAAGTAGGCATTACGGAGTTGAGCAAACGCGCCGAAGACCGCAACTCGATATCTCCAACCGGCTGGTCGGTAGAGCGATTCCCAACACCCCATAGACACCGCAATGGGTGAAAATCGGCTAAGTCCCAGAAATGGGTTTTCACCCAAAAACAGGGTGATGGAGACATTGCACGGAGTTGGCGTATATGGACGAAAGTTAGCCACGGTGGTGTTCTAACATCGGTACTTGGGACGCAAAACCGTCGCACGCATGGTTTCGAGGCAATGTGCGAAAAACGGGCCAAAACGGTGCACGAGCAAAGGGGCACGCGCTATATCTGGCAGAAGGAGAACTCTGCGAGGTGTTGTGTGTATGGACGAAAAGTAGGCATTACGGAGTTGAGCAAACGCGCCGAAGACCGCAACTCGATATCTCCAACCGGCTGGTCGGTAGAGCGATTCCCAACACCCCATAGACACCGCAATGGGTGAAAATCGGCTAAGTCCCAGAAATGGGTTTTCACCCAAAAACAGGGTGATGGAGACATTGCACGGAGTTGGCGTATATGGACGAAAGTTAGCCACGGTGGTGTTCTAACATCGGTACTTGGGACGCAAAACCGTCGGACGCATGGTTTCGAAGCAATGTGCGAAAAACGGGCCAAAACGGTGCACGAAAAAAGGGGCACGCGCTATATCTGGCAGAAGGAGAATTCTGCGAGGTGTTGTGTGTATGGACGAAAAGTAGGCATTACGGAGTTGAGCAAACGCGCCGAAGACCGCAACTCGATATCTCCAACCGGCTGGTCGGTAGAGCGATTCCCAACACCCCATAGACACCGCAATGGGTGAAAATCGGCTAAGTCCCAGAAATGGGTTTTCACCCAAAAACAGGGTGATGGAGACATTGCACGGAGTTGGCGTATATGGACGAAAGTTAGCCACGGTGGTGTTCTAACATCGGTACTTGGGACGCAAAACCGTCGGACGCATGGTTTCGAAGCAATGTGCGAAAAACGGGCCAAAACGGTGCACGAAAAAAGGGGCACGCGCTATATCTGGCAGAAGGAGAATTCTGCGAGGTGTTGTGTGTATGGACGAAAAGTAGGCATTACGGAGTTGAGCAAACGCGCCGAAGACCGCAACTCGATATCTCCAACCGGCTGGTCGGTAGAGCGATTCTCAATACCCCATAGAAACCGCAATGGGTGAAAATCGGCTAAGTCCCAGAAATGGGTTTTCACCCAAAAACAGGGTGATGGAGACATTGCACGGAGTTGGCGTATATGGACGAAAGTTAGCCACGGTGGTGTTCTAACATCGGTACTTGGGACGCAAAACCGTCGGACGCATGGTTTCGAAGCAATGTGCGAAAAACGGGCCAAAACGGTGCACGAAAAAAGGGGCACGCGCTATATCTGGCAGAAGGAGAACTCTGCGAGGTGTTGTGTGTATGGACGAAAAGTAGGCATTACGGAGTTGAGCAAACGCGCCGAAGACCGCAACTCGATATCTCCAACCGGCTGGTCGGTAGAGCGATTCCCAACACCCCATAGACACCGCAATGGGTGAAAATCGGCTAAGTCCCTGAAATGGGTTTTCACCCAAAAACAGGGTGATGGAGACATTGTACGGAGTTGGCGTATATGGACGAAACTTAGCCACGGTGGTGTTCTAACATCACTACTTGGGACGCAAAACCGTCGGACGCATGGTTTCGAGGCAATGTGCGAAAAACGGGCCAAAATGGTGCACGAACAAAGGGGCATGCGCTATATCTGGCAGAAGGAGAACTCTGCGAGGTGTTGTGTGTATGGACAAAAAGTAGGCATTACGAAGTTAAGCAAACGCGCCGAAGACCGCAACTCGATATCTCCAACCGGCTGGTCGGTAGAGCGATTCTCAATACCCCATAGAAACCGCAATGGGTGAAAATCGGCTAAGTCCCAGAAATGGGTTTTCACCCAAAAACAGGGTGATGGAGACATTGTACGGAGTTGGCGTATATGGACGAAACTTAGCCACGGTGGTGTTCTAACATCACTACTTGGGACACAAAAGCGTCGGACGCATGGTTTCGAGGCAATGTGCGAAAAACGGGCCAAAACGGTGCACGAACAAAGGGGCACGCGCTATATCTGGCAGAAGGAGAACTCTGCGAGGTGTTGTGTGTATGGACGAAAAGTAGGCATTACGGAGTTGAGCAAACGCGCCGAAGACCGCAACTCGATATCTCCAACCGGCTGGTCGGTAGAGCGATTCCCAACACCCCATAGACACCGCAATGGGTGAAAATCGGCTAAGTCCCAGAAATGGGTTTTCACCCAAAAACAGGGTGATGGAGACATTGCACGGAGTTGGCGTATATGGACGAAAGTTAGCCACGGTGGTGTTCTAACATCGGTACTTGGGACGCAAAACCGTCGAACGCATGGTTTCGAAGCAATGTGCGAAAAACGGGCCAAAACGGTGCACGAAAAAAGGGGCACGCGCTATATCTGGCAGAAGGAGAACTCTGCGAGGTGTTGTGTGTATGGACGAAAAGTAGGCATTACGGAGTTGAGCAAACGCGCCGAAGACCGCAACTCGATATCTCCAACCGGCTGGTCGGTAGAGCGATTCCCAACACCCCATAGACACCGCAATGGGTGAAAATCGGCTAAGTCCCAGAAATGGGTTTTCACCCAAAAACAGGGTGATGGAGACATTGCACGGAGTTGGCGTATATGGACAAAAGTTAGCCACGGTGGTGTTCTAACATCACTACTTGGGACGCAAAATCGTCGGACGCATGGTTTCGAGGCAATGTGCGAAAAACGGGCCAAAATGGTGCACGAACAAAGGGGCATGCGCTATATCTGGCAGAAGGAGAACTCTGCGAGGTGTTGTGTGTATGGACAAAAAGTAGGCATTACGAAGTTGAGCAAACGCGCCGAAGACCGCAACTCGATATCTCCAACCGGCTGGTCGGTAGAGCGATTCTCAATACCCCATAGAAACCGCAATGGGTGAAAATCGGCTAAGTCCCAGAAATGGGTTTTCACCCAAAAACAGGGTGATGGAGACATTGTACGGAGTTGGCGTATATGGACGAAACTTAGCCACGGTGGTGTTCTAACATCACTACTTGGGACACAAAAGCGTCGGACGCATGGTTTCGAGGCAATGTGCGAAAAACGGGCCAAAACGGTGCACGAACAAAGGGGCACGCGCTATATCTGGCAGAAGGAGAACTCTGCGAGGTGTTGTGTGTATGGACGAAAAGTAGGCATTACGGAGTTGAGCAAACGCGCCGAAGACCGCAACTCGATATCTCCAACCGGCTGGTCGGTAGAGCGATTCCCAACACCCCATAGACACCGCAATGGGTGAAAATCGGCTAAGTCCCAGAAATGGGTTTTCACCCAAAAACAGGGTGATGGAGACATTGCACGGAGTTGGCGTATATGGACGAAAGTTAGCCACGGTGGTGTTCTAACATCGGTACTTGGGACGCAAAACCGTCGAACGCATGGTTTCGAAGCAATGTGCGAAAAACGGGCCAAAACGGTGCACGAAAAAAGGGGCACGCGCTATATCTGGCAGAAGGAGAACTCTGCGAGGTGTTGTGTGTATGGACGAAAAGTAGGCATTACGAAGTTGAGCAAACGCGCCGAAGACCGCAACTCGATATCTCCAACCGGCTGGTCGGTAGAGCGATTCTCAATACCCCATAGAAACCGCAATGGGTGAAAATCGGCTAAGTCCCAGAAATGGGTTTTCACCCAAAAACAGGGTGATGGAGACATTGCACGGAGTTGGCGTATATGGACGAAAGTTAGCCACGGTGGTGTTCTAACATCACTACTTGGGACGCAAAACCGTCGAACGCATGGTTTCGAAGCAATGTGCGAAAAACGGGCCAAAACGGTGCACGAAAAAAGGGGCACGCGCTATATCTGGCAGAAGGAGAACTCTGCGAGGTGTTGTGTGTATGGACGAAAAGTAGGCATTACAAAGTTGAGCAAACGCGCCGAAGACCGCAACTCGATATCTCCAACCGGCTGGTCGGTAGAGCGATTCTCAATACCCCATAGAAACCGCAATGGGTGAAAATCGGCTAAGTCCCAGAAATGGGTTTTCACCCAAAAACAGGGTGATGGAGACATTGTACGGAGTTGGCGTATATGGACGAAACTTAGCCACGGTGGTGTTCTAACATCACTACTTGGGACACAAAAGCGTCGGACGCATGGTTTCGAGGCAATGTGCGAAAAACGGGCCAAAACGGTGCACGAACAAAGGGGCACGCGCTATATCTGGCAGAAGGAGAACTCTGCGAGGTGTTGTGTGTATGGACGAAAAGTAGGCATTACGGAGTTGAGCAAACGCGCCAAAGACCGGGAATCGATATCTCCAACCGGCTGGTCGGTAGAGCGATTCCCAACACCCCATAGACACCGCAATGGGTGAAAATCGGCTAAGTCCCAGAAATGGGTTTTCACCCAAAATCAGGGTGATGGAGACATTGCACGGAGTTGGCGTATATGGACGAAAGTTAGCCACGGTGGTGTTCTAACATCGGTACTTGGGACGCAAAACCGTCGGACGCATGGTTTAGAAGCGATGTACGAAAAACAGGCCAAAATGGTGCACGAACAAAGGGGCACGCGCTATATCTGGCAGAAGGAGAACTCTGCGAGGTGTTGTGTGTATGGACGAAAAGTAGGCATTACGGAGTTGAGCAAACGCGCCGAAGACCGCAACTCGATATCTCCAACCGGCTGGTCGGTAGAGCGATTCCCAACACCCCATAGACACCGCAATGGGTGAAAATCGGCTAAGTCCCAGAAATGGGTTTTCACCCAAAAACAGGGTGATGGAGACATTGCACGGAGTTGGCGTATATGGACGAAAGTTAGCCACGGTGGTGTTCTAACATCGGTACTTGGGACGCAAAACCGTCGGACGCATGGTTTCGAAGCAATGTACGAAAAACAGGCCAAAACGGTGCACGAAAAAAGGGGCACGCGCTATATCTGGCAGAAGGAGAATTCTGCGAGGTGTTGTGTGTATGGACGAAAAGTAGGCATTACGGAGTTGAGCAAACGCGCCGAAGACCGCAACTCGATATCTCCAACCGGCTGGTCGGTAGAGCGATTCCCAACACCCCATAGACACCGCAATGGGTGAAAATCGGCTAAGTCCCAGAAATGGGTTTTCACCCAAAAACAGGGTGATGGAGACATTGCACGGAGTTGGCGTATATGGACGAAAGTTAGCCACGGTGGTGTTCTAACATCGGTACTTGGGACGCAAAACCGTCGGACGCATGGTTTAGAAGCGATGTACGAAAAACAGGCCAAAATGGTGCACGAACAAAGGGGCACGCGCTATATCTGGCAGAAGGAGAACTCTGCGAGGTGTTGTGTGTATGGACGAAAAGTAGGCATTACGGAGTTGAGCAAACGCGCCGAAGACCGCAACTCGATATCTCCAACCGGCTGGTCGGTAGAGCGATTCCCAACACCCCATAGACACCGCAATGGGTGAAAATCGGCTAAGTCCCAGAAATGGGTTTTCACCCAAAAACAGGGTGATGGAGACATTGCACGGAGTTGGCGTATATGGACGAAAGTTAGCCACGGTGGTGTTCTAACATCGGTACTTGGGACGCAAAACCGTCGGACGCATGGTTTCGAAGCAATGTACGAAAAACAGGCCAAAACGGTGCACGAAAAAAGGGGCACGCGCTATATCTGGCAGAAGGAGAATTCTGCGAGGTGTTGTGTGTATGGACGAAAAGTAGGCATTACGGAGTTGAGCAAACGCGCCGAAGACCGCAACTCGATATCTCCAACCGGCTGGTCGGTAGAGCGATTCTCAATACCCCATAGAAACCGCAATGGGTGAAAATCGGCTAAGTCCCAGAAATGGGTTTTCACCCAAAAACAGGGTGATGGAGACATTGTACGGAGTTGGCGTATATGGACGAAACTTAGCCACGGTGGTGTTCTAACATCACTACTTGGGACACAAAAGCGTCGGACGCATGGTTTCGAGGCAATGTGCGAAAAACGGGCCAAAACGGTGCACGAACAAAGGGGCACGCGCTATATCTGGCAGAAGGAGAACTCTGCGAGGTGTTGTGTGTATGGACGAAAAGTAGGCATTACGGAGTTGAGCAAACGCGCCAAAGACCGGGAATCGATATCTCCAACCGGCTGGTCGGTAGAGCGATTCCCAACACCCCATAGACACCGCAATGGGTGAAAATCGGCTAAGTCCCAGAAATGGGTTTTCACCCAAAATCAGGGTGATGGAGACATTGCACGGAGTTGGCGAATATGGACGAAAGTTAGCCACGGTGGTGTTCTAACATCGGTACTTGGGACGCAAAACCGTCGGACGCATGGTTTCGAAGCGATGTACGAAAAACAGGCCAAAATGGTGCACGAACAAAGGGGCACGCGCTATATCTGGCAGAAGGAGAACTCTGCGAGGTGTTGTGTGTATGGACGAAAAGTAGGCATTACGGAGTTGAGCAAACGCGCCGAAGACCGCAACTCGATATCTCCAACCGGCTGGTCGGTAGAGCGATTCCCAACACCCCATAGACACCGCAATGGGTGAAAATCGGCTAAGTCCCAGAAATGGGTTTTCACCCAAAAACAGGGTGATGGAGACATTGCACGGAGTTGGCGTATATGGACGAAAGTTAGCCACGGTGGTGTTCTAACATCGGTACTTGGGACGCAAAACCGTCGGACGCATGGTTTAGAAGCGATGTACGAAAAACAGGCCAAAATGGTGCACGAACAAAGGGGCACGCGCTATATCTGGCAGAAGGAGAACTCTGCGAGGTGTTGTGTGTATGGACGAAAAGTAGGCATTACGGAGTTGAGCAAACGCGCCGAAGACCGCAACTCGATATCTCCAACCGGCTGGTCGGTAGAGCGATTCCCAACACCCCATAGACACCGCAATGGGTGAAAATCGGCTAAGTCCCAGAAATGGGTTTTCACCCAAAAACAGGGTGATGGAGACATTGCACGGAGTTGGCGTATATGGACGAAAGTTAGCCACGGTGGTGTTCTAACATCGGTACTTGGGACGCAAAACCGTCGGACGCATGGTTTCGAAGCAATGTGCGAAAAACGGGCCAAAACGGTGCACGAAAAAAGGGGCACGCGCTATATCTGGCAGAAGGAGAATTCTGCGAGGTGTTGTGTGTATGGACGAAAAGTAGGCATTACGGAGTTGAGCAAACGCGCCGAAGACCGCAACTCGATATCTCCAACCGGCTGGTCGGTAGAGCGATTCCCAACACCCCATAGACACCGCAATGGGTGAAAATCGGCTAAGTCCCAGAAATGGGTTTTCACCCAAAAACAGGGTGATGGAGACATTGCACGGAGTTGGCATATATGGACGAAAGTTAGCCACGGTGGTGTTCTAACATCGGTACTTGGGACGCAAAACCGTCGCACGCATGGTTTCGAGGCAATGTGCGAAAAACGGGCCAAAACGGTGCACGAGCAAAGGGGCACGCGCTATATCTGGCAGAAGGAGAACTCTGCGAGGTGTTGTGTGTATGGACGAAAAGTAGGCATTACGGAGTTGAGCAAACGCGCCGAAGACCGCAACTCGATATCTCCAACCGGCTGGTCGGTAGAGCGATTCCCAACACCCCATAGACACCGCAATGGGTGAAAATCGGCTAAGTCCCAGAAATGGGTTTTCACCCAAAAACAGGGTGATGGAGACATTGCACGGAGTTGGCGTATATGGACGAAACTTAGCCACGGTGGTGTTCTAACATCACTACTTGGGACGCAAAACCGTCGGACGCATGGTTTCGAAGCGATGTACGAAAAACAGGCCAAAATGGTGCACGAACAAAGGGTAACGCGCTATATCTGGCAGAAGGAGAACTCTGCGAGGTGTTGTGTGTATGGACGAAAAGTAGGCATTACGGAGTTGAGCAAACGCGCCGAAGACCGCAACTCGATATCTCCAACCGGCTGGTCGGTAGAGCGATTCCCAACACCCCATAGACACCGCAATGGGTGAAAATCGGCTAAGTCCCAGAAATGGGTTTTCACCCAAAAACAGGGTGATGGAGACATTGCACGGAGTTGGCGTATATGGACGAAACTTAGCCACGGTGGTGTTCTAACATCACTACTTGGGACGCAAAACCGTCGGACGCATGGTTTCGAAGCGATGTACGAAAAACAGGCCAAAATGGTGCACGAACAAAGGGGCACGCGCTATATCTGGCAGAAGGAGAACTCTGCGAGGTGTTGTGTGTATGGACGAAAAGTAGGCATTACGGAGTTGAGCAAACGCGCCGAAGACCGCAACTCGATATCTCCAACCGGCTGGTCGGTAGAGCGATTCCCAACACCCCATAGACACCGCAATGGGTGAAAATCGGCTAAGTCCCAGAAATGGGTTTTCACCCAAAAACAGGGTGATGGAGACATTGCACGGAGTTGGCGTATATGGACGAAAGTTAGCCACGGTGGTGTTCTAACATCGGTACTTGGGACGCAAAACCGTCGGACGCATGGTTTCGAAGCGATGTACGAAAAACAGGCCAAAATGGTGCACGAACAAAGGGGCACGCGCTATATCTGGCAGAAGGAGAACTCTGCGAGGTGTTGTGTGTATGGACGAAAAGTAGGCATTACGGAGTTGAGCAAACGCGCCGAAGACCGCAACTCGATATCTCCAACCGGCTGGTCGGTAGAGCGATTCCCAACACCCCATAGACACCGCAATGGGTGAAAATCGGCTAAGTCCCAGAAATGGGTTTTCACCCAAAAACAGGGTGATGGAGACATTGCACGGAGTTGGCATATATGGACGAAAGTTAGCCACGGTGGTGTTCTAACATCGGTACTTGGGACGCAAAACCGTCGCACGCATGGTTTCGAGGCAATGTGCGAAAAACGGGCCAAAACGGTGCACGAGCAAAGGGGCACGCGCTATATCTGGCAGAAGGAGAACTCTGCGAGGTGTTGTGTGTATGGACGAAAAGTAGGCATTACGGAGTTGAGCAAACGCGCCGAAGACCGCAACTCGATATCTCCAACCGGCTGGTCGGTAGAGCGATTCCCAACACCCCATAGACACCGCAATGGGTGAAAATCGGCTAAGTCCCAGAAATGGGTTTTCACCCAAAAACAGGGTGATGGAGACATTGCACGGAGTTGGCGTATATGGACGAAAGTTAGCCACGGTGGTGTTCTAACATCGGTACTTGGGACGCAAAACCGTCGGACGCATGGTTTCGAAGCAATGTGCGAAAAACGGGCCAAAACGGTGCACGAAAAAAGGGGCACGCGCTATATCTGGCAGAAGGAGAATTCTGCGAGGTGTTGTGTGTATGGACGAAAAGTAGGCATTACGGAGTTGAGCAAACGCGCCGAAGACCGCAACTCGATATCTCCAACCGGCTGGTCGGTAGAGCGATTCCCAACACCCCATAGACACCGCAATGGGTGAAAATCGGCTAAGTCCCAGAAATGGGTTTTCACCCAAAAACAGGGTGATGGAGACATTGCACGGAGTTGGCGTATATGGACGAAAGTTAGCCACGGTGGTGTTCTAACATCGGTACTTGGGACGCAAAACCGTCGGACGCATGGTTTCGAAGCAATGTGCGAAAAACGGGCCAAAACGGTGCACGAAAAAAGGGGCACGCGCTATATCTGGCAGAAGGAGAATTCTGCGAGGTGTTGTGTGTATGGACGAAAAGTAGGCATTACGGAGTTGAGCAAACGCGCCGAAGACCGCAACTCGATATCTCCAACCGGCTGGTCGGTAGAGCGATTCTCAATACCCCATAGAAACCGCAATGGGTGAAAATCGGCTAAGTCCCAGAAATGGGTTTTCACCCAAAAACAGGGTGATGGAGACATTGCACGGAGTTGGCGTATATGGACGAAACTTAGCCACGGTGGTGTTCTAACATCGGTACTTGGGACGCAAAACCGTCGGACGCATGGTTTCGAAGCAATGTGCGAAAAACGGGCCAAAACGGTGCACGAAAAAAGGGGCACGCGCTATATCTGGCAGAAGGAGAACTCTGCGAGGTGTTGTGTGTATGGACGAAAAGTAGGCATTACGGAGTTGAGCAAACGCGCCGAAGACCGCAACTCGATATCTCCAACCGGCTGGTCGGTAGAGCGATTCCCAACACCCCATAGACACCGCAATGGGTGAAAATCGGCTAAGTCCCAGAAATGGGTTTTCACCCAAAAACAGGGTGATGGAGACATTGCACGGAGTTGGCGTATATGGACAAAAGTTAGCCACGGTGGTGTTCTAACATCACTACTTGGGACGCAAAATCGTCGGACGCATGGTTTCGAGGCAATGTGCGAAAAACGGGCCAAAATGGTGCACGAACAAAGGGGCATGCGCTATATCTGGCAGAAGGAGAACTCTGCGAGGTGTTGTGTGTATGGACAAAAAGTAGGCATTACGAAGTTGAGCAAACGCGCCGAAGACCGCAACTCGATATCTCCAACCGGCTGGTCGGTAGAGCGATTCCCAACACCCCATAGACACCGCAATGGGTGAAAATCGGCTAAGTCCCAGAAATGGGTTTTCACCCAAAAACAGGGTGATGGAGACATTGCACGGAGTTGGCGTATATGGACGAAAGTTAGCCACGGTGGTGTTCTAACATCGGTACTTGGGACGCAAAACCGTCGGACGCATGGTTTCGAAGCAATGTGCGAAAAACGGGCCAAAACGGTGCACGAAAAAAGGGGCACGCGCTATATCTGGCAGAAGGAGAATTCTGCGAGGTGTTGTGTGTATGGACGAAAAGTAGGCATTACGGAGTTGAGCAAACGCGCCGAAGACCGCAACTCGATATCTCCAACCGGCTGGTCGGTAGAGCGATTCCCAACACCCCATAGACACCGCAATGGGTGAAAATCGGCTAAGTCCCAGAAATGGGTTTTCACCCAAAAACAGGGTGATGGAGACATTGCACGGAGTTGGCGTATATGGACGAAAGTTAGCCACGGTGGTGTTCTAACATCGGTACTTGGGACGCAAAACCGTCGGACGCATGGTTTCGAAGCAATGTGCGAAAAACGGGCCAAAACGGTGCACGAACAAAGGGGCACGCGCTATATCTGGCAGAAGGAGAACTCTGCGAGGTGTTGTGTGTATGGACGAAAAGTAGGCATTACGGAGTTGAGCAAACGCGCCGAAGACCGCAACTCGATATCTCCAACCGGCTGGTCGGTAGAGCGATTCCCAACACCCCATAGACACCGCAATGGGTGAAAATCGGCTAAGTCCCTGAAATGGGTTTTCACCCAAAAACAGGGTGATGGAGACATTGTACGGAGTTGGCGTATATGGACGAAACTTAGCCACGGTGGTGTTCTAACATCACTACTTGGGACGCAAAACCGTCGGACGCATGGTTTCGAGGCAATGTGCGAAAAACGGGCCAAAATGGTGCACGAACAAAGGGGCATGCGCTATATCTGGCAGAAGGAGAACTCTGCGAGGTGTTGTGTGTATGGACAAAAAGTAGGCATTACGAAGTTGAGCAAACGCGCCGAAGACCGCAACTCGATATCTCCAACCGGCTGGTCGGTAGAGCGATTCTCAATACCCCATAGAAACCGCAATGGGTGAAAATCGGCTAAGTCCCAGAAATGGGTTTTCACCCAAAAACAGGGTGATGGAGACATTGTACGGAGTTGGCGTATATGGACGAAACTTAGCCACGGTGGTGTTCTAACATCACTACTTGGGACACAAAAGCGTCGGACGCATGGTTTCGAGGCAATGTGCGAAAAACGGGCCAAAACGGTGCACGAACAAAGGGGCACGCGCTATATCTGGCAGAAGGAGAACTCTGCGAGGTGTTGTGTGTATGGACGAAAAGTAGGCATTACGGAGTTGAGCAAACGCGCCGAAGACCGCAACTCGATATCTCCAACCGGCTGGTCGGTAGAGCGATTCCCAACACCCCATAGACACCGCAATGGGTGAAAATCGGCTAAGTCCCAGAAATGGGTTTTCACCCAAAAACAGGGTGATGGAGACATTGCACGGAGTTGGCGTATATGGACGAAAGTTAGCCACGGTGGTGTTCTAACATCGGTACTTGGGACGCAAAACCGTCGAACGCATGGTTTCGAAGCAATGTGCGAAAAACGGGCCAAAACGGTGCACGAAAAAAGGGGCACGCGCTATATCTGGCAGAAGGAGAACTCTGCGAGGTGTTGTGTGTATGGACGAAAAGTAGGCATTACGGAGTTGAGCAAACGCGCCGAAGACCGCAACTCGATATCTCCAACCGGCTGGTCGGTAGAGCGATTCCCAACACCCCATAGACACCGCAATGGGTGAAAATCGGCTAAGTCCCAGAAATGGGTTTTCACCCAAAAACAGGGTGATGGAGACATTGCACGGAGTTGGCGTATATGGACAAAAGTTAGCCACGGTGGTGTTCTAACATCACTACTTGGGACGCAAAATCGTCGGACGCATGGTTTCGAGGCAATGTGCGAAAAACGGGCCAAAATGGTGCACGAACAAAGGGGCATGCGCTATATCTGGCAGAAGGAGAACTCTGCGAGGTGTTGTGTGTATGGACAAAAAGTAGGCATTACGAAGTTGAGCAAACGCGCCGAAGACCGCAACTCGATATCTCCAACCGGCTGGTCGGTAGAGCGATTCTCAATACCCCATAGAAACCGCAATGGGTGAAAATCGGCTAAGTCCCAGAAATGGGTTTTCACCCAAAAACAGGGTGATGGAGACATTGTACGGAGTTGGCGTATATGGACGAAACTTAGCCACGGTGGTGTTCTAACATCACTACTTGGGACACAAAAGCGTCGGACGCATGGTTTCGAGGCAATGTGCGAAAAACGGGCCAAAACGGTGCACGAACAAAGGGGCACGCGCTATATCTGGCAGAAGGAGAACTCTGCGAGGTGTTGTGTGTATGGACGAAAAGTAGGCATTACGGAGTTGAGCAAACGCGCCGAAGACCGCAACTCGATATCTCCAACCGGCTGGTCGGTAGAGCGATTCCCAACACCCCATAGACACCGCAATGGGTGAAAATCGGCTAAGTCCCAGAAATGGGTTTTCACCCAAAAACAGGGTGATGGAGACATTGCACGGAGTTGGCGTATATGGACGAAAGTTAGCCACGGTGGTGTTCTAACATCGGTACTTGGGACGCAAAACCGTCGAACGCATGGTTTCGAAGCAATGTGCGAAAAACGGGCCAAAACGGTGCACGAAAAAAGGGGCACGCGCTATATCTGGCAGAAGGAGAACTCTGCGAGGTGTTGTGTGTATGGACGAAAAGTAGGCATTACGAAGTTGAGCAAACGCGCCGAAGACCGCAACTCGATATCTCCAACCGGCTGGTCGGTAGAGCGATTCTCAATACCCCATAGAAACCGCAATGGGTGAAAATCGGCTAAGTCCCAGAAATGGGTTTTCACCCAAAAACAGGGTGATGGAGACATTGTACGGAGTTGGCGTATATGGACGAAACTTAGCCACGGTGGTGTTCTAACATCACTACTTGGGACACAAAAGCGTCGGACGCATGGTTTCGAGGCAATGTGCGAAAAACGGACCAAAACGGTGCACGAACAAAGGGGCACGCGCTATATCTGGCAGAAGGAGAACTCTGCGAGGTGTTGTGTGTATGGACGAAAAGTAGGCATTACGGAGTTGAGCAAACGCGCCAAAGACCGGGAATCGATATCTCCAACCGGCTGGTCGGTAGAGCGATTCCCAACACCCCATAGACACCGCAATGGGTGAAAATCGGCTAAGTCCCAGAAATGGGTTTTCACCCAAAATCAGGGTGATGGAGATATTGCACGGAGTTGGCGTATATGGACGAAAGTTAGCCACGGTGGTGTTCTAACATCACTACTTGGGACGCAAAACCGTCGGACGCATGGTTTCGAAGCGATGTACGAAAAACAGGCCAAAATGGTGCACGAACAAAGGGGCACGCGCTATATCTGGCAGAAGGAGAACTCTGCGAGGTGTTGTGTGTATGGACGAAAAGTAGGCATTACGGAGTTGAGCAAACGCGCCGAAGACCGCAACTCGATATCTCCAACCGGCTGGTCGGTAGAGCGATTCCCAACACCCCATAGACACCGCAATGGGTGAAAATCGGCTAAGTCCCAGAAATGGGTTTTCACCCAAAAACAGGGTGATGGAGACATTGCACGGAGTTGGCGTATATGGACGAAAGTTAGCCACGGTGGTGTTCTAACATCGGTACTTGGGACGCAAAACCGTCGCACGCATGGTTTCGAGGCAATGTGCGAAAAACGGGCCAAAACGGTGCACGAGCAAAGGGGCACGCGCTATATCTGGCAGAAGGAGAACTCTGCGAGGTGTTGTGTGTATGGACGAAAAGTAGGCATTACGGAGTTGAGCAAACGCGCCGAAGACCGCAACTCGATATCTCCAACCGGCTGGTCGGTAGAGCGATTCCCAACACCCCATAGACACCGCAATGGGTGAAAATCGGCTAAGTCCCAGAAATGGGTTTTCACCCAAAAACAGGGTGATGGAGACATTGCACGGAGTTGGCGTATATGGACGAAAGTTAGCCACGGTGGTGTTCTAACATCGGTACTTGGGACGCAAAACCGTCGCACGCATGGTTTCGAGGCAATGTGCGAAAAACGGGCCAAAACGGTGCACGAGCAAAGGGGCACGCGCTATATCTGGCAGAAGGAGAACTCTGCGAGGTGTTGTGTGTACGGACGAAAAGTAGGCATTACGGAGTTGAGCAAACGCGCCGAAGACCGGGAATCGATATCTCCAACCGGCTGGTCGGTAGAGCGATTCCCAACACCCCATAGACACCGCAATGGGTGAAAATCGGCTAAGTCCCAGAAATGGGTTTTCACCCAAAAACAGGGTGATGGAGACATTGCACGGAGTTGGCGTATATGGACGAAAGTTAGCCACGGTGGTGTTCTAACATCGGTACTTGGGACGCAAAACCGTCGCACGCATGGTTTCGAGGCAATGTGCGAAAAACGGGCCAAAACGGTGCACGAGCAAAGGGGCACGCGCTATATCTGGCAGAAGGAGAACTCTGCGAGGTGTTGTGTGTATGGACGAAAAGTAGGCATTACGGAGTTGAGCAAACGCGCCGAAGACCGGGAATCGATATCTCCAACCGGCTGGTCGGTAGAGCGATTCCCAACACCCCATAGACACCGCAATGGGTGAAAATCGGCTAAGTCCCAGAAATGGGTTTTCACCCAAAAACAGGGTGATGGAGACATTGCACGGAGTTGGCGTATATGGACGAAAGTTAGCCACGGTGGTGTTCTAACATCGGTACTTGGGACGCAAAACCGTCGGACGCATGGTTTCGAAGCAATGTGCGAAAAACGGGCCAAAACGGTGCACGAACAAAGGGGCACGCGCTATATCTGGCAGAAGGAGAACTCTGCGAGGTGTTGTGTGTATGGACGAAAAGTAGGCATTACGGAGTTGAGCAAACGCGCCAAAGACCGGGAATCGATATCTCCAACCGGCTGGTCGGTAGAGCGATTCCCAACACCCCATAGACACCGCAATGGGTGAAAATCGGCTAAGTCCCAGAAATGGGTTTTCACCCAAAAACAGGGTGATGGAGACATTGTACGGAATTGGCGTATATGGACGAAACTTAGCCACGGTGGTGTTCTAAGATCACTACTTGGGACACAAAAGCGTCGGACGCATGGTTTCGAGGCAATGTGCGAAAAACGGGCCAAAACGGTGCACGAACAAAGGGGCACGCGCTATATCTGGCAGAAGGAGAACTCTGCGAGGTGTTGTGTGTATGGACGAAAAGTAGGCATTACGAAGTTGAGCAAACGCGCCAAAGACCGGGAATCGATATCTCCAACCGGCTGGTCGGTAGAGCGATTCCCAACACCCCATAGACACCGCAATGGGTGAAAATCGGCTAAGTCCCAGAAATGGGTTTTCACCCAAAAACAGGGTGATGGAGACATTGCACGGAGTTGGCGTATATGGACGAAAGTTAGCCACGGTGGTGTTCTAACATCGGTGCTTGGGACGCAAAACCGTCGAACGCATGGTTTCGAGGCAATGTGCGAAAAACGGGCAAAATGGTGCACGAACAAAGGGGCACGCGCTATATCTGGCAGAAGGAGAACTCTGCGAGGTGTTGTGTGTACGGACGAAAAGTAGGCATTACGGAGTTGAGCAAACGCGCCGAAGACCGCAACTCGATATCTCCAACCGGCTGGTCGGTAGAGCGATTCCCAACACCCCATAGACACCGCAATGGGTGAAAATCGGCTAAGTCCAAGAAATGGGTTTTCACCCAAAAACAGGGTGATGGAGACATTGCACGGAGTTGGCGTATATGGACGAAAGTTAGCCACGGTGGTGTTCTAACATCGGTACTTGGGACGCAAAACCGTCGGACGCATGGTTTCGAAGCAATGTGCGAAAAACGGGCCAAAACGGTGCACGAAAAAAGGGGCACGCGCTATATCTGGCAGAAGGAGAACTCTGCGAGGTGTTGTGTGTATGGACGAAAAGTAGGCATTACGGAGTTGAGCAAACGCGCCCAAGACCGGGAATCGATATCTCCAACCGGCTGGTCGGTAGAGCGATTCCCAACACCCCATAGACACCGCAATGGGTGAAAATCGGCTAAGTCCCAGAAATGGGTTTTCACCCAAAAACAGGGTGATGGAGACATTGCACGGAGTTGGCGTATATGGACAAAAGTTAGCCACGGTGGTGTTCTAACATCACTACTTGGGACGCAAAATCGTCGGACGCATGGTTTCGAGGCAATGTGCGAAAAACGGGCCAAAATGGTGCACGAACAAAGGGGCATGCGCTATATCTGGCAGAAGGAGAACTCTGCGAGGTGTTGTGTGTATGGACAAAAAGTAGGCATTACGAAGTTGAGCAAACGCGCCGAAGACCGCAACTCGATATCTCCAACCGGCTGGTCGGTAGAGCGATTCTCAATACCCCATAGAAACCGCAATGGGTGAAAATCGGCTAAGTCCCAGAAATGGGTTTTCACCCAAAAACAGGGTGATGGAGACATTGCACGGAGTTGGCGTATATGGACGAAAGTTAGCCACGGTGGTGTTCTAACATCACTACTTGGGACGCAAAAGCGTCGGACGCATGGTTTCGAGGCAATGTGCGAAAAACGGGCCAAAATGGTGCACGAACAAAGGGGCACGCGCTATATCTGGCAGAAGGAGAACTCTGCGAGGTGTTGTGTGTATGGACGAAAAGTAGGCATTACGGAGTTGAGCAAACGCGCCGAAGACCGCAATTCGATATCTCCAACCGGCTGGTCGGTAGAGCGATTCCCAACACCCCATAGACACCGCAATGGGTGAAAATCGGCTAAGTCCCAGAAATGGGTTTTCACCCAAAACAGGGTGATGGAGACATTGCACGGAGTTGGCGTATATGGACGAAAGTTAGCCACGGTGGTGTTCTAACATCGGTACTTGGGACGCAAAACCGTCGGACGCATGGTTTCGAAGCGATGTACGAAAACAGGCCAAAATGGTGCACGAACAAAGGGGCACGCGCTATATCTGGCAGAAGGAGAACTCTGCGAGGTGTTGTGTGTATGGACGAAAAGTAGGCATTACGGAGTTGAGCAAACGCGCCGAAGACCGCAACTCGATATCTCCAACCGGCTGGTCGGTAGAGCGATTCCCAACACCCCATAGACACCGCAATGGGTGAAAATCGGCTAAGTCCCAGAAATGGGTTTTCACCCAAAAACAGGGTGGAGGAGACATTGCACGGAGTTGGCGTATATGGACGAAACTTAGCCACGGTGGTGTTCTAAACATCACACTTGGGACGCAAAACCGTCGGACGCATGGTTTCGAAGCGATGTACGAAAAACAGGCCAAAATGGTGCACGAACAAAGGGGCACGCGCTATATCTGGCAGAAGGAGAACTCTGCGAGGTGTTGTGTGTATGGACGAAAAGTAGGCATTACGGAGTTGAGCAAACGCGCCGAAGACCGCAACTCGATATCTCCAACCGGCTGGTCGGTAGAGCGATTCCCAACACCCCATAGACACCGCAATGGGTGAAAATCGGCTAAGTCCCAGAAATGGGTTTTCACCCAAAAACAGGGTGATGGAGACATTGCACGGAGTTGGCGTATATGGACGAAAGTTAGCCACGGTGGTGTTCTAACATCGGTACTTGGGACGCAAAACCGTCGGACGCATGGTTTAGAAGCGATGTACGAAAAACAGGCCAAAATGGTGCACGAACAAAGGGGCACGCGCTATATCTGGCAGAAGGAGAACTCTGCGAGGTGTTGTGTGTATGGACGAAAAGTAGGCATTACGGAGTTGAGCAAACGCGCCGAAGACCGCAACTCGATATCTCCAACCGGCTGGTCGGTAGAGCGATTCCCAACACCCCATAGACACCGCAATGGGTGAAAATCGGCTAAGTCCCTGAAATGGGTTTTCACCCAAAAACAGGGTGATGGAGACATTGTACGGAGTTGGCGTATATGGACGAAACTTAGCCACGGTGGTGTTCTAACATCACTACTTGGGACGCAAAACCGTCGGACGCATGGTTTCGAAGCGATGTACGAAAAACAGGCCAAAATGGTGCACGAACAAAGGGGCACGCGCTATATCTGGCAGAAGGAGAACTCTGCGAGGTGTTGTGTGTATGGACGAAAAGTAGGCATTACGGAGTTGAGCAAACGCGCCGAAGACCGCAACTCGATATCTCCAACCGGCTGGTCGGTAGAGCGATTCCCAACACCCCATAGACACCGCAATGGGTGAAAATCGGCTAAGTCCCTGAAATGGGTTTTCACCCAAAAACAGGGTGATGGAGACATTGTACGGAGTTGGCGTATATGGACGAAACTTAGCCACGGTGGTGTTCTAACATCACTACTTGGGACGCAAAACCGTCGGACGCATGGTTTCGAAGCGATGTACGAAAAACAGGCCAAAATGGTGCACGAACAAAGGGGCACGCGCTATATCTGGCAGAAGGAGAACTCTGCGAGGTGTTGTGTGTATGGACGAAAAGTAGGCATTACGGAGTTGAGCAAACGCGCCGAAGACCGCAACTCGATATCTCCAACCGGCTGGTCGGTAGAGCGATTCCCAACACCCCATAGACACCGCAATGGGTGAAAATCGGCTAAGTCCCTGAAATGGGTTTTCACCCAAAAACAGGGTGATGGAGACATTGCACGGAGTTGGCGTTTATGGACGAAAGTTAGCCACGGTGGTGTTCTAACATCGGTACTTGGGACGCAAAACCGTCGGACGCATGGTTTCGAAGCGATGTACGAAAAACAGGCCAAAATGGTGCACGAACAAAGGGGCACGCGCTATATCTGGCAGAAGGAGAACTCTGCGAGGTGTTGTGTGTATGGACGAAAAGTAGGCATTACGGAGTTGAGCAAACGCGCCGAAGACCGCAACTCGATATCTCCAACCGGCTGGTCGGTAGAGCGATTCCCAACACCCCATAGACACCGCAATGGGTGAAAATCGGCTAAGTCCCAGAAATGGGTTTTCACCCAAAAACAGGGTGATGGAGACATTGTACGGAGTTGGCGTATATGGACGAAACTTAGCCACGGTGGTGTTCTAACATCACTACTTGGGACGCAAAACCGTCGGACGCATGGTTTCGAAGCGATGTACGAAAAACAGGCCAAAATGGTGCACGAACAAAGGGGCACGCGCTATATCTGGCAGAAGGAGAACTCTGCGAGGTGTTGTGTGTATGGACGAAAAGTAGGCATTACGGAGTTGAGCAAACGCGCCGAAGACCGCAACTCGATATCTCCAACCGGCTGGTCGGTAGAGCGATTCCCAACACCCCATAGACACCGCAATGGGTGAAAATCGGCTAAGTCCCAGAAATGGGTTTTCACCCAAAAACAGGGTGATGGAGACATTGTACGGAGTTGGCGTATATGGACGAAACTTAGCCACGGTGGTGTTCTAACATCACTACTTGGGACGCAAAACCGTCGGACGCATGGTTTCGAAGCGATGTACGAAAAACAGGCCAAAATGGTGCACGAACAAAGGGGCACGCGCTATATCTGGCAGAAGGAGAACTCTGCGAGGTGTTGTGTGTATGGACGAAAAGTAGGCATTACGGAGTTGAGCAAACGCGCCGAAGACCGCAACTCGATATCTCCAACCGGCTGGTCGGTAGAGCGATTCCCAACACCCCATAGACACCGCAATGGGTGAAAATCGGCTAAGTCCCTGAAATGGGTTTTCACCCAAAATCAGGGTGATGGAGACATTGCACGGAGTTGGCGTTTATGGACGAAAGTTAGCCACGGTGGTGTTCTAACATCGGTACTTGGGACGCAAAACCGTCGGACGCATGGTTTCGAAGCGATGTACGAAAAACAGGCCAAAATGGTGCACGAACAAAGGGGCACGCGCTATATCTGGCAGAAGGAGAACTCTGCGAGGTGTTGTGTGTATGGACGAAAAGTAGGCATTACGGAGTTGAGCAAACGCGCCGAAGACCGCAACTCGATATCTCCAACCGGCTGGTCGGTAGAGCGATTCCCAACACCCCATAGACACCGCAATGGGTGAAAATCGGCTAAGTCCCTGAAATGGGTTTTCACCCAAAAACAGGGTGATGGAGACATTGTACGGAGTTGGCGTATATGGACGAAACTTAGCCACGGTGGTGTTCTAACATCACTACTTGGGACGCAAAACCGTCGGACGCATGGTTTCGAAGCGATGTACGAAAAACAGGCCAAAATGGTGCACGAACAAAGGGGCACGCGCTATATCTGGCAGAAGGAGAACTCTGCGAGGTGTTGTGTGTATGGACGAAAAGTAGGCATTACGGAGTTGAGCAAACGCGCCCAAGACCGCAACTCGATATCTCCAACCGGCTGGTCGGTAGAGCGATTCCCAACACCCCATAGACACCGCAATGGGTGAAAATCGGCTAAGTCCCTGAAATGGGTTTTCACCCAAAAACAGGGTGATGGAGACATTGTACGGAGTTGGCGTATATGGACGAAACTTAGCCACGGTGGTGTTCTAACATCACTACTTGGGACGCAAAACCGTCGGACGCATGGTTTCGAAGCGATGTACGAAAAACAGGCCAAAATGGTGCTCGAACAAAGGGGCACGCGCTATATCTGGCAGAAGGAGAACTCTGCGAGGTGTTGTGTGTATGGACGAAAAGTAGGCATTACGGAGTTGAGCAAACGCGCCGAAGACCGCAACTCGATATCTCCAACCGGCTGGTCGGTAGAGCGATTCCCAACACCCCATAGACACCGCAATGGGTGAAAATCGGCTAAGTCCCTGAAATGGGTTTTCACCCAAAAACAGGGTGATGGAGACATTGTACGGAGTTGGCGTATATGGACGAAACTTAGCCACGGTGGTGTTCTAACATCACTACTTGGGACGCAAAACCGTCGGACGCATGGTTTCGAAGCGATGTACGAAAAACAGGCCAAAATGGTGCACGAACAAAGGGGCACGCGCTATATCTGGCAGAAGGAGAACTCTGCGAGGTGTTGTGTGTATGGACGAAAAGTAGGCATTACGGAGTTGAGCAAACGCGCCGAAGACCGCAACTCGATATCTCCAACCGGCTGGTCGGTAGAGCGATTCCCAACACCCCATAGACACCGCAATGGGTGAAAATCGGCTAAGTCCCTGAAATGGGTTTTCACCCAAAAACAGGGTGATGGAGACATTGTACGGAGTTGGCGTATATGGACGAAACTTAGCCACGGTGGTGTTCTAACATCACTACTTGGGACGCAAAACCGTCGGACGCATGGTTTCGAAGCGATGTACGAAAAACAGGCCAAAATGGTGCACGAACAAAGGGGCACGCGCTATATCTGGCAGAAGGAGAACTCTGCGAGGTGTTGTGTGTATGGACGAAAAGTAGGCATTACGGAGTTGAGCAAACGCGCCGAAGACCGCAACTCGATATCTCCAACCGGCTGGTCGGTAGAGCGATTCCCAACACCCCATAGACACCGCAATGGGTGAAAATCGGCTAAGTCCCAGAAATGGGTTTTCACCCAAAAACAGAGTGATGGAGACATTGCACGGAGTTGGCGTATATGGACGAAAGTTAGCCACGGTGGTGTTCTAACATCGGTACTTGGGACGCAAAACCGTCGGACGCATGGTTTAGAAGCGATGTACGAAAAACAGGCCAAAATGGTGCACGAACAAAGGGGCACGCGCTATATCTGGCAGAAGGAGAACTCTGCGAGGTGTTGTGTGTATGGACGAAAAGTAGGCATTACGGAGTTGAGCAAACGCGCCGAAGACCGCAACTCGATATCTCCAACCGGCTGGTCGGTAGAGCGATTCCCAACACCCCATAGACACCGCAATGGGTGAAAATCGGCTAAGTCCCAGAAATGGGTTTTCACCCAAAAACAGGGTGATGGAGACATTGCACGGAGTTGGCGTATATGGACGAAAGTTAGCCACGGTGGTGTTCTAACATCGGTACTTGGGACGCAAAACCGTCGGACGCATGGTTTCGAAGCAATGTGCGAAAAACGGGCCAAAACGGTGCACGAAAAAAGGGGCACGCGCTATATCTGGCAGAAGGAGAACTCTGCGAGGTGTTGTGTGTATGGACGAAAAGTAGGCATTACGGAGTTGAGCAAACGCACCGAAGACCGCAACTCGATATCTCCAACCGGCTGGTCGGTAGAGCGATTCCCAACACCCCATAGACACCGCAATGGGTGAAAATCGGCTAAGTCCCTGAAATGGGTTTTCACCCAAAAACAGGGTGATGGAGACATTGTACGGAGTTGGCGTATATGGACGAAACTTAGCCACGGTGGTGTTCTAACATCACTACTTGGGACGCAAAACCGTCGGACGCATGGTTTCGAAGCGATGTACGAAAAACAGGCCAAAATGGTGCACGAACAAAGGGGCACGCGCTATATCTGGCAGAAGGAGAACTCTGCGAGGTGTTGTGTGTATGGACGAAAAGTAGGCATTACGGAGTTGAGCAAACGCGCCGAAGACCGCAACTCGATATCTCCAACCGGCTGGTCGGTAGAGCGATTCCCAACACCCCATAGACACCGCAATGGGTGAAAATCGGCTAAGTCCCAGAAATGGGTTTTCACCCAAAAACAGGGTGATGGAGACATTGCACGGAGTTGGCGTATATGGACGAAAGTTAGCCACGGTGGTGTTCTAACATCGGTACTTGGGACGCAAAACCGTCGGACGCATGGTTTCGAAGCGATGTACGAAAAACAGGCCAAAATGGTGCACGAACAAAGGGGCACGCGCTATATCTGGCAGAAGGAGAACTCTGCGAGGTGTTGTGTGTATGGACGAAAAGTAGGCATTACGGAGTTGAGCAAACGCGCCGAAGACCGCAACTCGATATCTCCAACCGGCTGGTCGGTAGAGCGATTCCCAACACCCCATAGACACCGCAATGGGTGAAAATCGGCTAAGTCCCAGAAATGGGTTTTCACCCAAAAACAGGGTGATGGAGACATTGCACGGAGTTGGCGTATATGGACGAAAGTTAGCCACGGTGGTGTTCTAACATCGGTACTTGGGACGCAAAACCGTCGGACGCATGGTTTCGAAGCGATGTACGAAAAACAGGCCAAAATGGTGCACGAACAAAGGGGCACGCGCTATATCTGGCAGAAGGAGAACTCTGCGAGGTGTTGTGTGTATGGACGAAAAGTAGGCATTACGGAGTTGAGCAAACGCGCCGAAGACCGCAACTCGATATCTCCAACCGGCTGGTCGGTAGAGCGATTCCCAACACCCCATAGACACCGCAATGGGTGAAAATCGGCTAAGTCCCAGAAATGGGTTTTCACCCAAAAACAGGGTGATGGAGACATTGCACGGAGTTGGCATATATGGACGAAAGTTAGCCACGATGGTGTTCTAACATCGGTACTTGGGACGCAAAACCGTCGCACGCATGGTTTCGAGGCAATGTGCGAAAAACGGGCCAAAACGGTGCACGAGCAAAGGGGCACGCGCTATATCTGGCAGAAGGAGAACTCTGCGAGGTGTTGTGTGTATGGACGAAAAGTAGGCATTACGGAGTTGAGCAAACGCGCCGAAGACCGCAACTCGATATCTCCAACCGGCTGGTCGGTAGAGCGATTCCCAACACCCCATAGACACCGCAATGGGTGAAAATCGGCTAAGTCCCTGAAATGGGTTTTCACCCAAAAACAGGGTGATGGAGACATTGTACGGAGTTGGCGTATATGGACGAAACTTAGCCACGGTGGTGTTCTAACATCGGTACTTGGGACGCAAAACCGTCGGACGCATGGTTTCGAAGCGATGTACGAAAAACAGGCCAAAATGGTGCACGAACAAAGGGGCACGCGCTATATCTGGCAGAAGGAGAACTCTGCGAGGTGTTGTGTGTATGGACGAAAAGTAGGCATTACGGAGTTGAGCAAACGCGCCGAAGACCGCAACTCGATATCTCCAACCGGCTGGTCGGTAGAGCGATTCCCAACACCCCATAGACACCGCAATGGGTGAAAATCGGCTAAGTCCCTGAAATGGGTTTTCACCCAAAAACAGGGTGATGGAGACATTGTACGGAGTTGGCGTATATGGACGAAACTTAGCCACGGTGGTGTTCTAACATCACTACTTGGGACGCAAAACCGTCGGACGCATGGTTTCGAAGCGATGTACGAAAAACAGGCCAAAATGGTGCACGAACAAAGGGGCACGCGCTATATCTGGCAGAAGGAGAACTCTGCGAGGTGTTGTGTGTATGGACGAAAAGTAGGCATTACGGAGTTGAGCAAACGCGCCGAAGACCGCAACTCGATATCTCCAACCGGCTGGTCGGTAGAGCGATTCCCAACACCCCATAGACACCGCAATGGGTGAAAATCGGCTAAGTCCCTGAAATGGGTTTTCACCCAAAAACAGGGTGATGGAGACATTGTACGGAGTTGGCGTATATGGACGAAACTTAGCCACGGTGGTGTTCTAACATCACTACTTGGGACGCAAAACCGTCGGACGCATGGTTTCGAAGCGATGTACGAAAAACAGGCCAAAATGGTGCACGAACAAAGGGGCACGCGCTATATCTGGCAGAAGGAGAACTCTGCGAGGTGTTGTGTGTATGGACGAAAAGTAGGCATTACGGAGTTGAGCAAACGCGCCGAAGACCGCAACTCGATATCTCCAACCGGCTGGTCGGTAGAGCGATTCCCAACACCCCATAGACACCGCAATGGGTGAAAATCGGCTAAGTCCCTGAAATGGGTTTTCACCCAAAAACAGGGTGATGGAGACATTGTACGGAGTTGGCGTATATGGACGAAACTTAGCCACGGTGGTGTTCTAACATCACTACTTGGGACGCAAAACCGTCGGACGCATGGTTTCGAAGCGATGTACGAAAAACAGGCCAAAATGGTGCACGAACAAAGGGGCACGCGCTATATCTGGCAGAAGGAGAACTCTGCGAGGTGTTGTGTGTATGGACGAAAAGTAGGCATTACGGAGTTGAGCAAACGCGCCGAAGACCGCAACTCGATATCTCCAACCGGCTGGTCGGTAGAGCGATTCCCAACACCCCATAGACACCGCAATGGGTGAAAATCGGCTAAGTCCCTGAAATGGGTTTTCACCCAAAAACAGGGTGATGGAGACATTGTACGGAGTTGGCGTATATGGACGAAACTTAGCCACGGTGGTGTTCTAACATCACTACTTGGGACGCAAAACCGTCGGACGCATGGTTTCGAAGCGATGTACGAAAAACAGGCCAAAATGGTGCACGAACAAAGGGGCACGCGCTATATCTGGCAGAAGGAGAACTCTGCGAGGTGTTGTGTGTATGGACGAAAAGTAGGCATTACGCAGTTGAGCAAACGCGCCGAAGACCGCAACTCGATATCTCCAACCGGCTGGTCGGTAGAGCGATTCCCAACACCCCATAGACACCGCAATGGGTGAAAATCGGCTAAGTCCCAGAAATGGGTTTTCACCCAAAAACAGAGTGATGGAGACATTGCACGGAGTTGGCGTATATGGACGAAAGTTAGCCACGGTGGTGTTCTAACATCGGTACTTGGGACGCAAAACCGTCGGACGCATGGTTTAGAAGCGATGTACGAAAAACAGGCCAAAATGGTGCACGAACAAAGGGGCACGCGCTATATCTGGCAGAAGGAGAACTCTGCGAGGTGTTGTGTGTATGGACGAAAAGTAGGCATTACGGAGTTGAGCAAACGCGCCGAAGACCGCAACTCGATATCTCCAACCGGCTGGTCGGTAGAGCGATTCCCAACACCCCATAGACACCGCAATGGGTGAAAATCGGCTAAGTCCCAGAAATGGGTTTTCACCCAAAAACAGGGTGATGGAGACATTGCACGGAGTTGGCGTATATGGACGAAAGTTAGCCACGGTGGTGTTCTAACATCGGTACTTGGGACGCAAAACCGTCGGACGCATGGTTTCGAAGCAATGTGCGAAAAACGGGCCAAAACGGTGCACGAAAAAAGGGGCACGCGCTATATCTGGCAGAAGGAGAACTCTGCGAGGTGTTGTGTGTATGGACGAAAAGTAGGCATTACGGAGTTGAGCAAACGCACCGAAGACCGCAACTCGATATCTCCAACCGGCTGGTCGGTAGAGCGATTCCCAACACCCCATAGACACCGCAATGGGTGAAAATCGGCTAAGTCCCAGAAATGGGTTTTCACCCAAAAACAGGGTGATGGAGACATTGCACGGAGTTGGCGTATATGGGCGAAAGTTAGCCACGGTGGTGTTCTAACATCGGTACTTGGAACGCAAAACCGTCGCACGCATGGTTTAGAAGCGATGTACGAAAAACAGGCCAAAATGGTGCACGAACAAAGGGGCACGCGCTATATCTGGCAGAAGGAGAACTCTGCGAGGTGTTGTGTGTATGGACGAAAAGTAGGCATTACGGAGTTGAGCAAACGCGCCGAAGACCGCAACTCGATATCTCCAACCGGCTGGTCGGTAGAGCGATTCCCAACACCCCATAGACACCGCAATGGGTGAAAATCGGCTAAGTCCCTGAAATGGGTTTTCACCCAAAAACAGGGTGATGGAGACATTGTACGGAGTTGGCGTATATGGACGAAAC
Source organism: Anopheles nili (assembly GCF_943737925.1). NCBI lineage: Eukaryota > Metazoa > Arthropoda > Insecta > Diptera > Culicidae > Anopheles > Anopheles nili. The sequence continues at coordinate 58,780 of NW_026525519.1, forward strand.
TTAGCCACGGTGGTGTTCTAACATCACTACTTGGGACGCAAAACCGTCGGACGCATGGTTTCGAAGCGATGTACGAAAAACAGGCCAAAATGGTGCACGAACAAAGGGGCACGCGCTATATCTGGCAGAAGGAGAACTCTGCGAGGTGTTGTGTGTATGGACGAAAAGTAGGCATTACGGAGTTGAGCAAACGCGCCGAAGACCGCAACTCGATATCTCCAACCGGCTGGTCGGTAGAGCGATTCCCAACACCCCATAGACACCGCAATGGGTGAAAATCGGCTAAGTCCCAGAAATGGGTTTTCACCCAAAAACAGGGTGATGGAGACATTGCACGGAGTTGGCGTATATGGACGAAAGTTAGCCACGGTGGTGTTCTAACATCGGTACTTGGGACGCAAAACCGTCGGACGCATGGTTTCGAAGCGATGTACGAAAAACAGGCCAAAATGGTGCACGAACAAAGGGGCACGCGCTATATCTGGCAGAAGGAGAACTCTGCGAGGTGTTGTGTGTATGGACGAAAAGTAGGCATTACGGAGTTGAGCAAACGCGCCGAAGACCGCAACTCGATATCTCCAACCGGCTGGTCGGTAGAGCGATTCCCAACACCCCATAGACACCGCAATGGGTGAAAATCGGCTAAGTCCCAGAAATGGGTTTTCACCCAAAAACAGGGTGATGGAGACATTGCACGGAGTTGGCGTATATGGACGAAAGTTAGCCACGGTGGTGTTCTAACATCGGTACTTGGGACGCAAAACCGTCGGACGCATGGTTTCGAAGCGATGTACGAAAAACAGGCCAAAATGGTGCACGAACAAAGGGGCACGCGCTATATCTGGCAGAAGGAGAACTCTGCGAGGTGTTGTGTGTATGGACGAAAAGTAGGCATTACGGAGTTGAGCAAACGCGCCGAAGACCGCAACTCGATATCTCCAACCGGCTGGTCGGTAGAGCGATTCCCAACACCCCATAGACACCGCAATGGGTGAAAATCGGCTAAGTCCCAGAAATGGGTTTTCACCCAAAAACAGGGTGATGGAGACATTGCACGGAGTTGGCGTATATGGACGAAACTTAGCCACGGTGGTGTTCTAACATCACTACTTGGGACGCAAAACCGTCGGACGCATGGTTTCGAAGCGATGTACGAAAAACAGGCCAAAATGGTGCACGAACAAAGGGGCACGCGCTATATCTGGCAGAAGGAGAACTCTGCGAGGTGTTGTATGTATGGACGAAAAGTAGGCATTACGGAGTTGAGCAAACGCGCCGAAGACCGCAACTCGATATCTCCAACCGGCTGGTCGGTAGAGCGATTCCCAACACCCCATAGACACCGCAATGGGTGAAAATCGGCTAAGTCCCAGAAATGGGTTTTCACCCAAAAACAGGGTGATGGAGACATTGCACGGAGTTGGCATATATGGACGAAAGTTAGCCACGATGGTGTTCTAACATCGGTACTTGGGACGCAAAACCGTCGCACGCATGGTTTCGAGGCAATGTGCGAAAAACGGGCCAAAACGGTGCACGAGCAAAGGGGCACGCGCTATATCTGGCAGAAGGAGAACTCTGCGAGGTGTTGTGTGTATGGACGAAAAGTAGGCATTACGGAGTTGAGCAAACGCGCCGAAGACCGCAACTCGATATCTCCAACCGGCTGGTCGGTAGAGCGATTCCCAACACCCCATAGACACCGCAATGGGTGAAAATCGGCTAAGTCCCTGAAATGGGTTTTCACCCAAAAACAGGGTGATGGAGACATTGTACGGAGTTGGCGTATATGGACGAAACTTAGCCACGGTGGTGTTCTAACATCGGTACTTGGGACGCAAAACCGTCGGACGCATGGTTTCGAAGCGATGTACGAAAAACAGGCCAAAATGGTGCACGAACAAAGGGGCACGCGCTATATCTGGCAGAAGGAGAACTCTGCGAGGTGTTGTGTGTATGGACGAAAAGTAGGCATTACGGAGTTGAGCAAACGCGCCGAAGACCGCAACTCGATATCTCCAACCGGCTGGTCGGTAGAGCGATTCCCAACACCCCATAGACACCGCAATGGGTGAAAATCGGCTAAGTCCCTGAAATGGGTTTTCACCCAAAAACAGGGTGATGGAGACATTGTACGGAGTTGGCGTATATGGACGAAACTTAGCCACGGTGGTGTTCTAACATCACTACTTGGGACGCAAAACCGTCGGACGCATGGTTTCGAAGCGATGTACGAAAAACAGGCCAAAATGGTGCACGAACAAAGGGGCACGCGCTATATCTGGCAGAAGGAGAACTCTGCGAGGTGTTGTGTGTATGGACGAAAAGTAGGCATTACGGAGTTGAGCAAACGCGCCGAAGACCGCAACTCGATATCTCCAACCGGCTGGTCGGTAGAGCGATTCCCAACACCCCATAGACACCGCAATGGGTGAAAATCGGCTAAGTCCCTGAAATGGGTTTTCACCCAAAAACAGGGTGATGGAGACATTGTACGGAGTTGGCGTATATGGACGAAACTTAGCCACGGTGGTGTTCTAACATCACTACTTGGGACGCAAAACCGTCGGACGCATGGTTTCGAAGCGATGTACGAAAAACAGGCCAAAATGGTGCACGAACAAAGGGGCACGCGCTATATCTGGCAGAAGGAGAACTCTGCGAGGTGTTGTGTGTATGGACGAAAAGTAGGCATTACGGAGTTGAGCAAACGCGCCGAAGACCGCAACTCGATATCTCCAACCGGCTGGTCGGTAGAGCGATTCCCAACACCCCATAGACACCGCAATGGGTGAAAATCGGCTAAGTCCCAGAAATGGGTTTTCACCCAAAAACAGGGTGATGGAGACATTGCACGGAGTTGGCGTATATGGACGAAAGTTAGCCACGGTAGTGTTCTAACATCGGTACTTGGGACGCAAAACCGTCGGACGCATGGTTTCGAAGCAATGTGCGAAAAACGGGCCAAAACGGTGCACGAAAAAAGGGGCACGCGCTATATCTGGCAGAAGGAGAACTCTGCGAGGTGTTGTGTGTATGGACGAAAAGTAGGCATTACGGAGTTGAGCAAACGCGCCGAAGACCGCAACTCGATATCTCCAACCGGCTGGTCGGTAGAGCGATTCCCAACACCCCATAGACACCGCAATGGGTGAAAATCGGCTAAGTCCCAGAAATGGGTTTTCACCCAAAAACAGGGTGATGGAGACATTGCACGGAGTTGGCGTATATGGACGAAACTTAGCCACGGTGGTGTTCTAACATCACTACTTGGGACGCAAAACCGTCGGACGCATGGTTTCGAAGCGATGTACGAAAAACAGGCCAAAATGGTGCACGAACAAAGGGGCACGCGCTATATCTGGCAGAAGGAGAACTCTGCGAGGTGTTGTGTGTATGGACGAAAAGTAGGCATTACGGAGTTGAGCAAACGCGCCGAAGACCGCAACTCGATATCTCCAACCGGCTGGTCGGTAGAGCGATTCCCAACACCCCATAGACACCGCAATGGGTGAAAATCGGCTAAGTCCCTGAAATGGGTTTTCACCCAAAAACAGGGTGATGGAGACATTGTACGGAGTTGGCGTATATGGACGAAACTTAGCCACGGTGGTGTTCTAACATCACTACTTGGGACGCAAAACCGTCGGACGCATGGTTTCGAAGCGATGTACGAAAAACAGGCCAAAATGGTGCACGAACAAAGGGGCACGCGCTATATCTGGCAGAAGGAGAACTCTGCGAGGTGTTGTGTGTATGGACGAAAAGTAGGCATTACGGAGTTGAGCAAACGCGCCGAAGACCGCAACTCGATATCTCCAACCGGCTGGTCGGTAGAGCGATTCCCAACACCCCATAGACACCGCAATGGGTGAAAATCGGCTAAGTCCCAGAAATGGGTTTTCACCCAAAAACAGGGTGATGGAGACATTGCACGGAGTTGGCGTATATGGACGAAAGTTAGCCACGGTGGTGTTCTAACATCGGTACTTGGGACGCAAAACCGTCGGACGCATGGTTTCGAAGCGATGTACGAAAAACAGGCCAAAATGGTGCACGAACAAAGGGGCACGCGCTATATCTGGCAGAAGGAGAACTCTGCGAGGTGTTGTGTGTATGGACGAAAAGTAGGCATTACGGAGTTGAGCAAACGCGCCGAAGACCGCAACTCGATATCTCCAACCGGCTGGTCGGTAGAGCGATTCCCAACACCCCATAGACACCGCAATGGGTGAAAATCGGCTAAGTCCCAGAAATGGGTTTTCACCCAAAAACAGGGTGATGGAGACATTGCACGGAGTTGGCGTATATGGACGAAAGTTAGCCACGGTGGTGTTCTAACATCGGTACTTGGGACGCAAAACCGTCGGACGCATGGTTTCGAAGCGATGTACGAAAAACAGGCCAAAATGGTGCACGAACAAAGGGGCACGCGCTATATCTGGCAGAAGGAGAACTCTGCGAGGTGTTGTGTGTATGGACGAAAAGTAGGCATTACGGAGTTGAGCAAACGCGCCGAAGACCGCAACTCGATATCTCCAACCGGCTGGTCGGTAGAGCGATTCCCAACACCCCATAGACACCGCAATGGGTGAAAATCGGCTAAGTCCCAGAAATGGGTTTTCACCCAAAAACAGGGTGATGGAGACATTGCACGGAGTTGGCGTATATGGACGAAAGTTAGCCACGGTGGTGTTCTAACATCGGTACTTGGGACGCAAAACCGTCGGACGCATGGTTTAGAAGCGATGTACGAAAAACAGGCCAAAATGGTGCACGAACAAAGGGGCACGCGCTATATCTGGCAGAAGGAGAACTCTGCGAGGTGTTGTGTGTATGGACGAAAAGTAGGCATTACGGAGTTGAGCAAACGCGCCGTAGACCGCAACTCGATATCTCCAACCGGCTGGTCGGTAGAGCGATTCCCAACACCCCATAGACACCGCAATGGGTGAAAATCGGCTAAGTCCCTGAAATGGGTTTTCACCCAAAAACAGGGTGATGGAGACATTGTACGGAGTTGGCGTATATGGACGAAACTTAGCCACGGTGGTGTTCTAACATCACTACTTGGGACGCAAAACCGTCGGACGCATGGTTTCGAAGCGATGTACGAAAAACAGGCCAAAATGGTGCACGAACAAAGGGGCACGCGCTATATCTGGCAGAAGGAGAACTCTGCGAGGTGTTGTGTGTATGGACGAAAAGTAGGCATTACGGAGTTGAGCAAACGCGCCGAAGACCGCAACTCGATATCTCCAACCGGCTGGTCGGTAGAGCGATTCCCAACACCCCATAGACACCGCAATGGGTGAAAATCGGCTAAGTCCCTGAAATGGGTTTTCACCCAAAAACAGGGTGATGGAGACATTGCACGGAGTTGGCGTTTATGGACGAAAGTTAGCCACGGTGGTGTTCTAACATCGGTACTTGGGACGCAAAACCGTCGGACGCATGGTTTCGAAGCGATGTACGAAAAACAGGCCAAAATGGTGCACGAACAAAGGGGCACGCGCTATATCTGGCAGAAGGAGAACTCTGCGAGGTGTTGTGTGTATGGACGAAAAGTAGGCATTACGGAGTTGAGCAAACGCGCCGAAGACCGCAACTCGATATCTCCAACCGGCTGGTCGGTAGAGCGATTCCCAACACCCCATAGACACCGCAATGGGTGAAAATCGGCTAAGTCCCTGAAATGGGTTTTCAACCAAAAACAGGGTGATGGAGACATTGTACGGAGTTGGCGTATATGGACGAAACTTAGCCACGGTGGTGTTCTAACATCACTACTTGGGACGCAAAACCGTCGGACGCATGGTTTCGAAGCGATGTACGAAAAACAGGCCAAAATGGTGCACGAACAAAGGGGCACGCGCTATATCTGGCAGAAGGAGAACTCTGCGAGGTGTTGTGTGTATGGACGAAAAGTAGGCATTACGGAGTTGAGCAAACGCGCCGAAGACCGCAACTCGATATCTCCAACCGGCTGGTCGGTAGAGCGATTCCCAACACCCCATAGACACCGCAATGGGTGAAAATCGGCTAAGTCCCTGAAATGGGTTTTCACCCAAAAACAGGGTGATGGAGACATTGTACGGAGTTGGCGTATATGGACGAAACTTAGCCACGGTGGTGTTCTAACATCACTACTTGGGACGCAAAACCGTCGGACGCATGGTTTCGAAGCGATGTACGAAAAACAGGCCAAAATGGTGCACGAACAAAGGGGCACGCGCTATATCTGGCAGAAGGAGAACTCTGCGAGGTGTTGTGTGTATGGACGAAAAGTAGGCATTACGGAGTTGAGCAAACGCGCCGAAGACCGCAACTCGATATCTCCAACCGGCTGGTCGGTAGAGCGATTCCCAACACCCCATAGACACCGCAATGGGTGAAAATCGGCTAAGTCCCTGAAATGGGTTTTCACCCAAAAACAGGGTGATGGAGACATTGCACGGAGTTGGCGTTTATGGACGAAAGTTAGCCACGGTGGTGTTCTAACATCGGTACTTGGGACGCAAAACCGTCGGACGCATGGTTTCGAAGCGATGTACGAAAAACAGGCCAAAATGGTGCACGAACAAAGGGGCACGCGCTATATCTGGCAGAAGGAGAACTCTGCGAGGTGTTGTGTGTATGGACGAAAAGTAGGCATTACGGAGTTGAGCAAACGCGCCGAAGACCGCAACTCGATATCTCCAACCGGCTGGTCGGTAGAGCGATTCCCAACACCCCATAGACACCGCAATGGGTGAAAATCGGCTAAGTCCCTGAAATGGGTTTTCACCCAAAAACAGGGTGATGGAGACATTGTACGGAGTTGGCGTATATGGACGAAACTTAGCCACGGTGGTGTTCTAACATCACTACTTGGGACGCAAAACCGTCGGACGCATGGTTTCGAAGCGATGTACGAAAAACAGGCCAAAATGGTGCACGAACAAAGGGGCACGCGCTATATCTGGCAGAAGGAGAACTCTGCGAGGTGTTGTGTGTATGGACGAAAAGTAGGCATTACGGAGTTGAGCAAACGCGCCGAAGACCGCAACTCGATATCTCCAACCGGCTGGTCGGTAGAGCGATTCCCAACACCCCATAGACACCGCTATGGGTGAAAATCGGCTAAGTCCCTGAAATGGGTTTTCACCCAATAACAGGGTGATGGAGACATTGTACGGAGTTGGCGTATATGGACGAAACTTAGCCACGGTGGTGTTCTAACATCACTACTTGGGACGCAAAACCGTCGGTCGCATGGTTTCGAAGCGATGTACGAAAAACAGGCCAAAATGGTGCACGAACAAAGGGGCACGCGCTATATCTGGCAGAAGGAGAACTCTGCGAGGTGTTGTGTGTATGGACGAAAAGTAGGCATTACGGAGTTGAGCAAACGCGCCGAAGACCGCAACTCGATATCTCCAACCGGCTGGTCGGTAGAGCGATTCCCAACACCCCATAGACACCGCAATGGGTGAAAATCGGCTAAGTCCCTGAAATGGGTTTTCACCCAAAAACAGGGTGATGGAGACATTGTACGGAGTTGGCGTATATGGACGAAACTTAGCCACGGTGGTGTTCTAACATCACTACTTGGGACGCAAAACCGTCGGACGCATGGTTTCGAAGCGATGTACGAAAAACAGGCCAAAATGGTGCACGAACAAAGGGGCACGCGCTATATCTGGCAGAAGGAGAACTCTGCGAGGTGTTGTGTGTATGGACGAAAAGTAGGCATTACGGAGTTGAGCAAACGCGCCGAAGACCGCAACTCGATATCTCCAACCGGCTGGTCGGTAGAGCGATTCCCAACACCCCATGGACACCGCAATGGGTGAAAATCGGCTAAGTCCCTGAAATGGGTTTTCACCCAAAAACAGGGTGATGGAGACATTGTACGGAGTTGGCGTATATGGACGAAACTTAGCCACGGTGGTGTTCTAACATCACTACTTGGGACGCAAAACCGTCGGACGCATGGTTTCGAAGCGATGTACGAAAAACAGGCCAAAATGGTGCACGAACAAAGGGGCACGCGCTATATCTGGCAGAAGGAGAACTCTGCGAGGTGTTGTGTGTATGGACGAAAAGTAGGCATTACGGAGTTGAGCAAACGCGCCGAAGACCGCAACTCGATATCTCCAACCGGCTGGTCGGTAGAGCGATTCCCAACACCCCATAGACACCGCAATGGGTGAAAATCGGCTAAGTCCCTGAAATGGGTTTTCACCCAAAAACAGGGTGATGGAGACATTGCACGGAGTTGGCGTTTATGGACGAAAGTTAGCCACGGTGGTGTTCTAACATCGGTACTTGGGACGCAAAACCGTCGGACGCATGGTTTCGAAGCGATGTACGAAAAACAGGCCAAAATGGTGCACGAACAAAGGGGCACGCGCTATATCTGGCAGAAGGAGAACTCTGCGAGGTGTTGTGTGTATGGACGAAAAGTAGGCATTACGGAGTTGAGCAAACGCGCCGAAGACCGCAACTCGATATCTCCAACCGGCTGGTCGGTAGAGCGATTCCCAACACCCCATAGACACCGCAATGGGTGAAAATCGGCTAAGTCCCTGAAATGGGTTTTCACCCAAAAACAGGGTGATGGAGACATTGTACGGAGTTGGCGTATATGGACGAAACTTAGCCACGGTGGTGTTCTAACATCACTACTTGGGACGCAAAACCGTCGGACGCATGGTTTCGCAGCGATGTACGAAAAACAGGCCAAAATGGTGCACGAACAAAGGGGCACGCGCTATATCTGCCAGAAGGAGAACTCTGCGAGGTGTTGTGTGTATGGACGAAAAGTAGGCATTACGGAGTTGAGCAAACGCGCCGAAGACCGCAACTCGATATCTCCAACCGGCTGGTCGGTAGAGCGATTCCCAACACCCCATAGACACCGCAATGGGTGAAAATCGGCTAAGTCCCAGAAATGGGTTTTCACCCAAAAACAGGGTGATGGAGACATTGCACGGAGTTGGCGTATATGGACGAAAGTTAGCCACGGTGGTGTTCTAACATCGGTACTTGGGACGCAAAACCGTCGGACGCATGGTTTCGAAGCGATGTACGAAAAACAGGCCAAAATGGTGCACGAACAAAGGGGCACGCGCTATATCTGGCAGAAGGAGAACTCTGCGAGGTGTTGTGTGTATGGACGAAAAGTAGGCATTACGGAGTTGAGCAAACGCGCCGAAGACCGCAACTCGATATCTCCAACCGGCTGGTCGGTAGAGCGATTCCCAACACCCCATAGACACCGCAATGGGTGAAAATCGGCTAAGTCCCAGAAATGGGTTTTCACCCAAAAACAGAGTGATGGAGACATTGCACGGAGTTGGCGTATATGGACGAAAGTTAGCCACGGTGGTGTTCTAACATCGGTACTTGGGACGCAAAACCGTCGGACGCATGGTTTAGAAGCGATGTACGAAAAACAGGCCAAAATGGTGCACGAACAAAGGGGCACGCGCTATATCTGGCAGAAGGAGAACTCTGCGAGGTGTTGTGTGTATGGACGAAAAGTAGGCATTACGGAGTTGAGCAAACGCGCCGAAGACCGCAACTCGATATCTCCAACCGGCTGGTCGGTAGAGCGATTCCCAACACCCCATAGACACCGCAATGGGTGAAAATCGGCTAAGTCCCAGAAATGGGTTTTCACCCAAAAACAGGGTGATGGAGACATTGCACGGAGTTGGCGTTTATGGACGAAAGTTAGCCACGGTGGTGTTCTAACATCGGTACTTGGGACGCAAAACCGTCGGACGCATGGTTTCGAAGCGATGTACGAAAAACAGGCCAAAATGGTGCACGAACAAAGGGGCACGCGCTATATCTGGCAGAAGGAGAACTCTGCGAGGTGTTGTGTGTATGGACGAAAAGTAGGCATTACGGAGTTGAGCAAACGCGCCGAAGACCGCAACTCGATATCTCCAACCGGCTGGTCGGTAGAGCGATTCCCAACACCCCATAGACACCGCAATGGGTGAAAATCGGCTAAGTCCCAGAAATGGGTTTTCACCCAAAAACAGGGTGATGGAGACATTGCACGGAGTTGGCGTATATGGACGAAAGTTAGCCACGGTGGTGTTCTAACATCGGTACTTGGAACGCAAAACCGTCGCACGCATGGTTTAGAAGCGATGTACGAAAAACAGGCCAAAATGGTGCACGAACAAAGGGGCACGCGCTATATCTGGCAGAAGGAGAACTCTGCGAGGTGTTGTGTGTATGGACGAAAAGTAGGCATTACGGAGTTGAGCAAACGCGCCGAAGACCGCAACTCGATATCTCCAACCGGCTGGTCGGTAGAGCGATTCCCAACACCCCATAGACACCGCAATGGGTGAAAATCGGCTAAGTCCCTGAAATGGGTTTTCACCCAAAAACAGGGTGATGGAGACATTGTACGGAGTTGGCGTATATGGACGAAACTTAGCCACGGTGGTGTTCTAACATCACTACTTGGGACGCAAAACCGTCGGACGCATGGTTTCGAAGCGATGTACGAAAAACAGGCCAAAATGGTGCACGAACAAAGGGGCACGCGCTATATCTGGCAGAAGGAGAACTCTGCGAGGTGTTGTGTGTATGGACGAAAAGTAGGCATTACGGAGTTGAGCAAACGCGCCGAAGACCGCAACTCGATATCTCCAACCGGCTGGTCGGTAGAGCGATTCCCAACACCCCATAGACACCGCAATGGGTGAAAATCGGCTAAGTCCCAGAAATGGGTTTTCACCCAAAAACAGGGTGATGGAGACATTGCACGGAGTTGGCGTATATGGACGAAAGTTAGCCACGGTGGTGTTCTAACATCGGTACTTGGGACGCAAAACCGTCGGACGCATGGTTTCGAAGCGATGTACGAAAAACAGGCCAAAATGGTGCACGAACAAAGGGGCACGCGCTATATCTGGCAGAAGGAGAACTCTGCGAGGTGTTGTGTGTATGGACGAAAAGTAGGCATTACGGAGTTGAGCAAACGCGCCGAAGACCGCAACTCGATATCTCCAACCGGCTGGTCGGTAGAGCGATTCCCAACACCCCATAGACACCGCAATGGGTGAAAATCGGCTAAGTCCCAGAAATGGGTTTTCACCCAAAAACAGGGTGATGGAGACATTGCACGGAGTTGGCGTATATCGACGAAAGTTAGCCACGGTGGTGTTCTAACATCGGTACTTGGGACGCAAAACCGTCGGACGCATGGTTTCGAAGCGATGTACGAAAAACAGGCCAAAATGGTGCACGAACAAAGGGGCACGCGCTATATCTGGCAGAAGGAGAACTCTGCGAGGTGTTGTGTGTATGGACGAAAAGTAGGCATTACGGAGTTGAGCAAACGCGCCGAAGACCGCAACTCGATATCTCCAACCGGCTGGTCGGTAGAGCGATTCCCAACACCCCATAGACACCGCAATGGGTGAAAATCGGCTAAGTCCCAGAAATGGGTTTTCACCCAAAAACAGGGTGATGGAGACATTGCACGGAGTTGGCGTATATGGACGAAAGTTAGCCACGGTGGTGTTCTAACATCGGTACTTGGGACGCAAAACCGTCGGACGCATGGTTTAGAAGCGATGTACGAAAAACAGGCCAAAATGGTGCACGAACAAAGGGGCACGCGCTATATCTGGCAGAAGGAGAACTCTGCGAGGTGTTGTGTGTATGGACGAAAAGTAGGCATTACGGAGTTGAGCAAACGCGCCGAAGACCGCAACTCGATATCTCCAACCGGCTGGTCGGTAGAGCGATTCCCAACACCCCATAGACACCGCAATGGGTGAAAATCGGCTAAGTCCCAGAAATGGGTTTTCACCCAAAAACAGGGTGATGGAGACATTGCACGGAGTTGGCGTATATGGACGAAAGTTAGCCACGGTGGTGTTCTAACATCGGTACTTGGGACGCAAAACCGTCGGACGCATGGTTTCGAAGCGATGTACGAAAAACAGGCCAAAATGGTGCACGAACAAAGGGGCACGCGCTATATCTGGCAGAAGGAGAACTCTGCGAGGTGTTGTGTGTATGGACGAAAAGTAGGCATTACGGAGTTGAGCAAACGCGCCGAAGACCGCAACTCGATATCTCCAACCGGCTGGTCGGTAGAGCGATTCCCAACACCCCATAGACACCGCAATGGGTGAAAATCGGCTAAGTCCCTGAAATGGGTTTTCACCCAAAAACAGGGTGATGGAGACATTGTACGGAGTTGGCGTATATGGACGAAACTTAGCCACGGTGGTGTTCTAACATCACTACTTGGGACGCAAAACCGTCGGACGCATGGTTTCGAAGCGATGTACGAAAAACAGGCCAAAATGGTGCACGAACAAAGGGGCACGCGCTATATCTGGCAGAAGGAGAACTCTGCGAGGTGTTGTGTGTATGGACGAAAAGTAGGCATTACGGAGTTGAGCAAACGCGCCGAAGACCGCAACTCGATATCTCCAACCGGCTGGTCGGTAGAGCGATTCCCAACACCCCATAGACACCGCAATGGGTGAAAATCGGCTAAGTCCCTGAAATGGGTTTTCACCCAAAAACAGGGTGATGGAGACATTGCACGGAGTTGGCGTTTATGGACGAAAGTTAGCCACGGTGGTGTTCTAACATCGGTACTTGGGACGCAAAACCGTCGGACGCATGGTTTCGAAGCGATGTACGAAAAACAGGCCAAAATGGTGCACGAACAAAGGGGCACGCGCTATATCTGGCAGAAGGAGAACTCTGCGAGGTGTTGTGTGTATGGACGAAAAGTAGGCATTACGGAGTTGAGCAAACGCGCCGAAGACCGCAACTCGATATCTCCAACCGGCTGGTCGGTAGAGCGATTCCCAACACCCCATAGACACCGCAATGGGTGAAAATCGGCTAAGTCCCTGAAATGGGTTTTCACCCAAAAACAGGGTGATGGAGACATTGTACGGAGTTGGCGTATATGGACGAAACTTAGCCACGGTGGTGTTCTAACATCACTACTTGGGACGCAAAACCGTCGGACGCATGGTTTCGAAGCGATGTACGAAAAACAGGCCAAAATGGTGCACGAACAAAGGGGCACGCGCTATATCTGGCAGAAGGAGAACTCTGCGAGGTGTTGTGTGTATGGACGAAAAGTAGGCATTACGGAGTTGAGCAAACGCGCCGAAGACCGCAACTCGATATCTCCAACCGGCTGGTCGGTAGAGCGATTCCCAACACCCCATAGACACCGCAATGGGTGAAAATCGGCTAAGTCCCAGAAATGGGTTTTCACCCAAAAACAGGGTGATGGAGACATTGCACGGAGTTGGCGTATATGGACGAAAGTTAGCCACGGTGGTGTTCTAACATCGGTACTTGGGACGCAAAACCGTCGGACGCATGGTTTCGAAGCGATGTACGAAAAACAGGCCAAAATGGTGCACGAACAAAGGGGCACGCGCTATATCTGGCAGAAGGAGAACTCTGCGAGGTGTTGTGTGTATGGACGAAAAGTAGGCATTACGGAGTTGAGCAAACGCGCCGAAGACCGCAACTCGATATCTCCAACCGGCTGGTCGGTAGAGCGATTCCCAACACCCCATAGACACCGCAATGGGTGAAAATCGGCTAAGTCCCAGAAATGGGTTTTCACCCAAAAACAGAGTGATGGAGACATTGCACGGAGTTGGCGTATATGGACGAAAGTTAGCCACGGTGGTGTTCTAACATCGGTACTTGGGACGCAAAACCGTCGGACGCATGGTTTAGAAGCGATGTACGAAAAACAGGCCAAAATGGTGCACGAACAAAGGGGCACGCGCTATATCTGGCAGAAGGAGAACTCTGCGAGGTGTTGTGTGTATGGACGAAAAGTAGGCATTACGGAGTTGAGCAAACGCGCCGAAGACCGCAACTCGATATCTCCAACCGGCTGGTCGGTAGAGCGATTCCCAACACCCCATAGACACCGCAATGGGTGAAAATCGGCTAAGTCCCAGAAATGGGTTTTCACCCAAAAACAGGGTGATGGAGACATTGCACGGAGTTGGCGTATATGGACGAAAGTTAGCCACGGTGGTGTTCTAACATCGGTACTTGGGACGCAAAACCGTCGGACGCATGGTTTCGAAGCAATGTGCGAAAAACGGGCCAAAACGGTGCACGAAAAAAGGGGCACGCGCTATATCTGGCAGAAGGAGAACTCTGCGAGGTGTTGTGTGTATGGACGAAAAGTAGGCATTACGGAGTTGAGCAAACGCACCGAAGACCGCAACTCGATATCTCCAACCGGCTGGTCGGTAGAGCGATTCCCAACACCCCATAGACACCGCAATGGGTGAAAATCGGCTAAGTCCCAGAAATGGGTTTTCACCCAAAAACAGGGTGATGGAGACATTGCACGGAGTTGGCGTATATGGACGAAAGTTAGCCACGGTGGTGTTCTAACATCGGTACTTGGAACGCAAAACCGTCGCACGCATGGTTTAGAAGCGATGTACGAAAAACAGGCCAAAATGGTGCACGAACAAAGGGGCACGCGCTATATCTGGCAGAAGGAGAACTCTGCGAGGTGTTGTGTGTATGGACGAAAAGTAGGCATTACGGAGTTGAGCAAACGCGCCGAAGACCGCAACTCGATATCTCCAACCGGCTGGTCGGTAGAGCGATTCCCAACACCCCATAGACACCGCAATGGGTGAAAATCGGCTAAGTCCCTGAAATGGGTTTTCACCCAAAAACAGGGTGATGGAGACATTGTACGGAGTTGGCGTATATGGACGAAACTTAGCCACGGTGGTGTTCTAACATCACTACTTGGGACGCAAAACCGTCGGACGCATGGTTTCGAAGCGATGTACGAAAAACAGGCCAAAATGGTGCACGAACAAAGGGGCACGCGCTATATCTGGCAGAAGGAGAACTCTGCGAGGTGTTGTGTGTATGGACGAAAAGTAGGCATTACGGAGTTGAGCAAACGCGCCGAAGACCGCAACTCGATATCTCCAACCGGCTGGTCGGTAGAGCGATTCCCAACACCCCATAGACACCGCAATGGGTGAAAATCGGCTAAGTCCCAGAAATGGGTTTTCACCCAAAAACAGGGTGATGGAGACATTGCACGGAGTTGGCGTATATGGACGAAAGTAAGCCACGGTGGTGTTCTAACATCGGTACTTGGGACGCAAAACCGTCGGACGCATGGTTTCGAAGCGATGTACGAAAAACAGGCCAAAATGGTGCACGAACAAAGGGGCACGCGCTATATCTGGCAGAAGGAGAACTCTGCGAGGTGTTGTGTGTATGGACGAAAAGTAGGCATTACGGAGTTGAGCAAACGCGCCGAAGACCGCAACTCGATATCTCCAACCGGCTGGTCGGTAGAGCGATTCCCAACACCCCATAGACACCGCAATGGGTGAAAATCGGCTAAGTCCCAGAAATGGGTTTTCACCCAAAAACAGGGTGATGGAGACATTGCACGGAGTTGGCGTATATGGACGAAAGTTAGCCACGGTGGTGTTCTAACATCACTACTTGGGACGCAAAACCGTCGGACGCATGGTTTCGAAGCGATGTACGAAAAACAGGCCAAAATGGTGCACGAACAAAGGGGCACGCGCTATATCTGGCAGAAGGAGAACTCTGCGAGGTGTTGTGTGTATGGACGAAAAGTAGGCATTACGGAGTTGAGCAAACGCGCCGAAGACCGCAACTCGATATCTCCAACCGGCTGGTCGGTAGAGCGATTCCCAACACCCCATAGACACCGCAATGGGTGAAAATCGGCTAAGTCCCAGAAATGGGTTTTCACCCAAAAACAGGGTGATGGAGACATTGCACGGAGTTGGCATATATGGACGAAAGTTAGCCACGGTGGTGTTCTAACATCGGTACTTGGGACGCAAAACCGTCGCACGCATGGTTTCGAGGCAATGTGCGAAAAACGGGCCAAAACGGTGCACGAGCAAAGGGGCACGCGCTATATCTGGCAGAAGGAGAACTCTGCGAGGTGTTGTGTGTATGGACGAAAAGTAGGCATTACGGAGTTGAGCAAACGCGCCGAAGACCGCAACTCGATATCTCCAACCGGCTGGTCGGTAGAGCGATTCCCAACACCCCATAGACACCGCAATGGGTGAAAATCGGCTAAGTCCCTGAAATGGGTTTTCACCCAAAAACAGGGTGATGGAGACATTGTACGGAGTTGGCGTATATGGACGAAACTTAGCCACGGTGGTGTTCTAACATCGGTACTTGGGACGCAAAACCGTCGGACGCATGGTTTCGAAGCGATGTACGAAAAACAGGCCAAAATGGTGCACGAACAAAGGGGCACGCGCTATATCTGGCAGAAGGAGAACTCTGCGAGGTGTTGTGTGTATGGACGAAAAGTAGGCATTACGGAGTTGAGCAAACGCGCCGAAGACCGCAACTCGATATCTCCAACCGGCTGGTCGGTAGAGCGATTCCCAACACCCCATAGACACCGCAATGGGTGAAAATCGGCTAAGTCCCAGAAATGGGTTTTCACCCAAAAACAGGGTGATGGAGACATTGCACGGAGTTGGCGTATATGGACGAAAGTTAGCCACGGTGGTGTTCTAACATCGGTACTTGGGACGCAAAACCGTCGGACGCATGGTTTCGAAGCGATGTACGAAAAACAGGCCAAAATGGTGCACGAACAAAGGGGCACGCGCTATATCTGGCAGAAGGAGAACTCTGCGAGGTGTTGTGTGTATGGACGAAAAGTAGGCATTACGGAGTTGAGCAAACGCGCCGAAGACCGCAACTCGATATCTCCAACCGGCTGGTCGGTAGAGCGATTCCCAACACCCCATAGACACCGCAATGGGTGAAAATCGGCTAAGTCCCTGAAATGGGTTTTCACCCAAAAACAGGGTGATGGAGACATTGTACGGAGTTGGCGTATATGGACGAAACTTAGCCACGGTGGTGTTCTAACATCGGTACTTGGGACGCAAAACCGTCGGACGCATGGTTTCGAAGCGATGTACGAAAAACAGGCCAAAATGGTGCACGAACAAAGGGGCACGCGCTATATCTGGCAGAAGGAGAACTCTGCGAGGTGTTGTGTGTATGGACGAAAAGTAGGCATTACGGAGTTGAGCAAACGCGCCGAAGACCGCAACTCGATATCTCCAACCGGCTGGTCGGTAGAGCGATTCCCAACACCCCATAGACACCGCAATGGGTGAAAATCGGCTAAGTCCCAGAAATGGGTTTTCACCCAAAAACAGGGTGATGGAGACATTGCACGGAGTTGGCATATATGGACGAAAGTTAGCCACGGTGGTGTTCTAACATCGGTACTTGGGACGCAAAACCGTCGCACGCATGGTTTCGAGGCAATGTGCGAAAAACGGGCCAAAACGGTGCACGAGCAAAGGGGCACGCGCTATATCTGGCAGAAGGAGAACTCTGCGAGGTGTTGTGTGTATGGACGAAAAGTAGGCATTACGGAGTTGAGCAAACGCGCCGAAGACCGCAACTCGATATCTCCAACCGGCTGGTCGGTAGAGCGATTCCCAACACCCCATAGACACCGCAATGGGTGAAAATCGGCTAAGTCCCTGAAATGGGTTTTCACCCAAAAACAGGGTGATGGAGACATTGTACGGAGTTGGCGTATATGGACGAAACTTAGCCACGGTGGTGTTCTAACATCGGTACTTGGGACGCAAAACCGTCGGACGCATGGTTTCGAAGCGATGTACGAAAAACAGGCCAAAATGGTGCACGAACAAAGGGGCACGCGCTATATCTGGCAGAAGGAGAACTCTGCGAGGTGTTGTGTGTATGGACGAAAAGTAGGCATTACGGAGTTGAGCAAACGCGCCGAAGACCGCAACTCGATATCTCCAACCGGCTGGTCGGTAGAGCGATTCCCAACACCCCATAGACACCGCAATGGGTGAAAATCGGCTAAGTCCCTGAAATGGGTTTTCACCCAAAAACAGGGTGATGGAGACATTGTACGGAGTTGGCGTATATGGACGAAACTTAGCCACGGTGGTGTTCTAACATCACTACTTGGGACGCAAAACCGTCGGACGCATGGTTTCGAAGCGATGTACGAAAAACAGGCCAAAATGGTGCACGAACAAAGGGGCACGCGCTATATCTGGCAGAAGGAGAACTCTGCGAGGTGTTGTGTGTATGGACGAAAAGTAGGCATTACGGAGTTGAGCAAACGCGCCGAAGACCGCAACTCGATATCTCCAACCGGCTGGTCGGTAGAGCGATTCCCAACACCCCATAGACACCGCAATGGGTGAAAATCGGCTAAGTCCCTGAAATGGGTTTTCACCCAAAAACAGGGTGATGGAGACATTGTACGGAGTTGGCGTATATGGACGAAACTTAGCCACGGTGGTGTTCTAACATCACTACTTGGGACGCAAAACCGTCGGACGCATGGTTTCGAAGCGATGTACGAAAAACAGGCCAAAATGGTGCACGAACAAAGGGGCACGCGCTATATCTGGCAGAAGGAGAACTCTGCGAGGTGTTGTGTGTATGGACGAAAAGTAGGCATTACGGAGTTGAGCAAACGCGCCGAAGACCGCAACTCGATATCTCCAACCGGCTGGTCGGTAGAGCGATTCCCAACACCCCATAGACACCGCAATGGGTGAAAATCGGCTAAGTCCCAGAAATGGGTTTTCACCCAAAAACAGAGTGATGGAGACATTGCACGGAGTTGGCGTATATGGACGAAAGTTAGCCACGGTGGTGTTCTAACATCGGTACTTGGGACGCAAAACCGTCAGACGCATGGTTTAGAAGCGATGTACGAAAAACAGGCCAAAATGGTGCACGAACAAAGGGGCACGCGCTATATCTGGCAGAAGGAGAACTCTGCGAGGTGTTGTGTGTATGGACGAAAAGTAGGCATTACGGAGTTGAGCAAACGCGCCGAAGACCGCAACTCGATATCTCCAACCGGCTGGTCGGTAGAGCGATTCCCAACACCCCATAGACACCGCAATGGGTGAAAATCGGCTAAGTCCCAGAAATGGGTTTTCACCCAAAAACAGGGTGATGGAGACATTGCACGGAGTTGGCGTATATGGACGAAAGTTAGCCACGGTGGTGTTCTAACATCGGTACTTGGGACGCAAAACCGTCGGACGCATGGTTTCGAAGCAATGTGCGAAAAACGGGCCAAAATGGTGCACGAACAAAGGGGCACGCGCTATATCTGGCAGAAGGAGAACTCTGCGAGGTGTTGTGTGTATGGACGAAAAGTAGGCATTACGGAGTTGAGCAAACGCGCCGAAGACCGCAACTCGATATCTCCAACCGGCTGGTCGGTAGAGCGATTCCCAACACCCCATAGACACCGCAATGGGTGAAAATCGGCTAAGTCCCAGAAATGGGTTTTCACCCAAAAACAGGGTGATGGAGACATTGCACGGAGTTGGCGTATATGGACGAAAGTTAGCCACGGTGGTGTTCTAACATCACTACTTGGGACGCAAAACCGTCGGACGCATGGTTTCGAAGCGATGTACGAAAAACAGGCCAAAATGGTGCACGAACAAAGGGGCACGCGCTATATCTGGCAGAAGGAGAACTCTGCGAGGTGTTGTGTGTATGGACGAAAAGTAGGCATTACGGAGTTGAGCAAACGCGCCGAAGACCGCAACTCGATATCTCCAACCGGCTGGTCGGTAGAGCGATTCCCAACACCCCATAGACACCGCAATGGGTGAAAATCGGCTAAGTCCCAGAAATGGGTTTTCACCCAAAAACAGGGTGATGGAGACATTGCACGGAGTTGGCATATATGGACGAAAGTTAGCCACGGTGGTGTTCTAACATCGGTACTTGGGACGCAAAACCGTCGCACGCATGGTTTCGAGGCAATGTGCGAAAAACGGGCCAAAACGGTGCACGAGCAAAGGGGCACGCGCTATATCTGGCAGAAGGAGAACTCTGCGAGGTGTTGTGTGTATGGACGAAAAGTAGGCATTACGGAGTTGAGCAAACGCGCCGAAGACCGCAACTCGATATCTCCAACCGGCTGGTCGGTAGAGCGATTCCCAACACCCCATAGACACCGCAATGGGTGAAAATCGGCTAAGTCCCTGAAATGGGTTTTCACCCAAAAACAGGGTGATGGAGACATTGTACGGAGTTGGCGTATATGGACGAAACTTAGCCACGGTGGTGTTCTAACATCGGTACTTGGGACGCAAAACCGTCGGACGCATGGTTTCGAAGCGATGTACGAAAAACAGGCCAAAATGGTGCACGAACAAAGGGGCACGCGCTATATCTGGCAGAAGGAGAACTCTGCGAGGTGTTGTGTGTATGGACGAAAAGTAGGCATTACGGAGTTGAGCAAACGCGCCGAAGACCGCAACTCGATATCTCCAACCGGCTGGTCGGTAGAGCGATTCCCAACACCCCATAGACACCGCAATGGGTGAAAATCGGCTAAGTCCCAGAAATGGGTTTTCACCCAAAAACAGGGTGATGGAGACATTGCACGGAGTTGGCGTATATGGACGAAAGTTAGCCACGGTGGTGTTCTAACATCGGTACTTGGGACGCAAAACCGTCGGACGCATGGTTTCGAAGCGATGTACGAAAAACAGGCCAAAATGGTGCACGAACAAAGGGGCACGCGCTATATCTGGCAGAAGGAGAACTCTGCGAGGTGTTGTGTGTATGGACGAAAAGTAGGCATTACGGAGTTGAGCAAACGCGCCGAAGACCGCAACTCGATATCTCCAACCGGCTGGTCGGTAGAGCGATTCCCAACACCCCATAGACACCGCAATGGGTGAAAATCGGCTAAGTCCCTGAAATGGGTTTTCACCCAAAAACAGGGTGATGGAGACATTGTACGGAGTTGGCGTATATGGACGAAACTTAGCCACGGTGGTGTTCTAACATCGGTACTTGGGACGCAAAACCGTCGGACGCATGGTTTCGAAGCGATGTACGAAAAACAGGCCAAAATGGTGCACGAACAAAGGGGCACGCGCTATATCTGGCAGAAGGAGAACTCTGCGAGGTGTTGTGTGTATGGACGAAAAGTAGGCATTACGGAGTTGAGCAAACGCGCCGAAGACCGCAACTCGATATCTCCAACCGGCTGGTCGGTAGAGCGATTCCCAACACCCCATAGACACCGCAATGGGTGAAAATCGGCTAAGTCCCAGAAATGGGTTTTCACCCAAAAACAGGGTGATGGAGACATTGCACGGAGTTGGCATATATGGACGAAACTTAGCCACGGTGGTGTTCTAACATCACTACTTGGGACGCAAAACCGTCGGACGCATGGTTTCGAAGCGATGTACGAAAAACAGGCCAAAATGGTGCACGAACAAAGGGGCACGCGCTATATCTGGCAGAAGGAGAACTCTGCGAGGTGTTGTGTGTATGGACGAAAAGTAGGCATTACGGAGTTGAGCAAACGCGCCGAAGACCGCAACTCGATATCTCCAACCGGCTGGTCGGTAGAGCGATTCCCAACACCCCATAGACACCGCAATGGGTGAAAATCGGCTAAGTCCCAGAAATGGGTTTTCACCCAAAAACAGAGTGATGGAGACATTGCACGGAGTTGGCGTATATGGACGAAAGTTAGCCACGGTGGTGTTCTAACATCGGTACTTGGGACGCAAAACCGTCAGACGCATGGTTTAGAAGCGATGTACGAAAAACAGGCCAAAATGGTGCACGAACAAAGGGGCACGCGCTATATCTGGCAGAAGGAGAACTCTGCGAGGTGTTGTGTGTATGGACGAAAAGTAGGCATTACGGAGTTGAGCAAACGCGCCGAAGACCGCAACTCGATATCTCCAACCGGCTGGTCGGTAGAGCGATTCCCAACACCCCATAGACACCGCAATGGGTGAAAATCGGCTAAGTCCCAGAAATGGGTTTTCACCCAAAAACAGGGTGATGGAGACATTGCACGGAGTTGGCGTATATGGACGAAAGTTAGCCACGGTGGTGTTCTAACATCGGTACTTGGGACGCAAAACCGTCGGACGCATGGTTTCGAAGCAATGTGCGAAAAACGGGCCAAAACGGTGCACGAAAAAAGGGGCACGCGCTATATCTGGCAGAAGGAGAACTCTGCGAGGTGTTGTGTGTATGGACGAAAAGTAGGCATTACGGAGTTGAGCAAACGCGCCGAAGACCGCAACTCGATATCTCCAACCGGCTGGTCGGTAGAGCGATTCCCAACACCCCATAGACACCGCAATGGGTGAAAATCGGCTAAGTCCCAGAAATGGGTTTTCACCCAAAAACAGGGTGATGGAGACATTGCACGGAGTTGGCGTATATGGACGAAAGTTAGCCACGGTGGTGTTCTAACATCGGTACTTGGAACGCAAAACCGTCGCACGCATGGTTTAGAAGCGATGTACGAAAAACAGGCCAAAATGGTGCACGAACAAAGGGGCACGCGCTATATCTGGCAGAAGGAGAACTCTGCGAGGTGTTGTGTGTATGGACGAAAAGTAGGCATTACGGAGTTGAGCAAACGCGCCGAAGACCGCAACTCGATATCTCCAACCGGCTGGTCGGTAGAGCGATTCCCAACACCCCATAGACACCGCAATGGGTGAAAATCGGCTAAGTCCCTGAAATGGGTTTTCACCCAAAAACAGGGTGATGGAGACATTGTACGGAGTTGGCGTATATGGACGAAACTTAGCCACGGTGGTGTTCTAACATCACTACTTGGGACGCAAAACCGTCGGACGCATGGTTTCGAAGCGATGTACGAAAAACAGGCCAAAATGGTGCACGAACAAAGGGGCACGCGCTATATCTGGCAGAAGGAGAACTCTGCGAGGTGTTGTGTGTATGGACGAAAAGTAGGCATTACGGAGTTGAGCAAACGCGCCGAAGACCGCAACTCGATATCTCCAACCGGCTGGTCGGTAGAGCGATTCCCAACACCCCATAGACACCGCAATGGGTGAAAATCGGCTAAGTCCCAGAAATGGGTATTCACCCAAAAACAGGGTGATGGAGACATTGCACGGAGTTGGCGTATATGGACGAAAGTTAGCCACGGTGGTGTTCTAACATCGGTACTTGGGACGCAAAACCGTCGGACGCATGGTTTCGAAGCGATGTACGAAAAACAGGCCAAAATGGTGCACGAACAAAGGGGCACGCGCTATATCTGGCAGAAGGAGAACTCTGCGAGGTGTTGTGTGTATGGACGAAAAGTAGGCATTACGGAGTTGAGCAAACGCGCCGAAGACCGCAACTCGATATCTCCAACCGGCTGGTCGGTAGAGCGATTCCCAACACCCCATAGACACCGCAATGGGTGAAAATCGGCTAAGTCCCAGAAATGGGTTTTCACCCAAAAACAGGGTGATGGAGACATTGCACGGAGTTGGCGTATATGGACGAAAGTTAGCCACGGTGGTGTTCTAACATCGGTACTTGGGACGCAAAACCGTCGGACGCATGGTTTCGAAGCGATGTACGAAAAACAGGCCAAAATGGTGCACGAACAAAGGGGCACGCGCTATATCTGGCAGAAGGAGAACTCTGCGAGGTGTTGTGTGTATGGACGAAAAGTAGGCATTACGGAGTTGAGCAAACGCGCCGAAGACCGCAACTCGATATCTCCAACCGGCTGGTCGGTAGAGCGATTCCCAACACCCCATAGACACCGCAATGGGTGAAAATCGGCTAAGTCCCAGAAATGGGTTTTCACCCAAAAACAGGGTGATGGAGACATTGCACGGAGTTGGCGTATATGGACGAAAGTTAGCCACGGTGGTGTTCTAACATCGGTACTTGGGACGCAAAACCGTCGGACGCATGGTTTAGAAGCGATGTACGAAAAACAGGCCAAAATGGTGCACGAACAAAGGGGCACGCGCTATATCTGGCAGAAGGAGAACTCTGCGAGGTGTTGTGTGTATGGACGAAAAGTAGGCATTACGGAGTTGAGCAAACGCGCCGAAGACCGCAACTCGATATCTCCAACCGGCTGGTCGGTAGAGCGATTCCCAACACCCCATAGACACCGCAATGGGTGAAAATCGGCTAAGTCCCTGAAATGGGTTTTCACCCAAAAACAGGGTGATGGAGACATTGTACGGAGTTGGCGTATATGGACGAAACTTAGCCACGGTGGTGTTCTAACATCACTACTTGGGACGCAAAACCGTCGGACGCATGGTTTCGAAGCGATGTACGAAAAACAGGCCAAAATGGTGCACGAACAAAGGGGCACGCGCTATATCTGGCAGAAGGAGAACTCTGCGAGGTGTTGTGTGTATGGACGAAAAGTAGGCATTACGGAGTTGAGCAAACGCGCCGAAGACCGCAACTCGATATCTCCAACCGGCTGGTCGGTAGAGCGATTCCCAACACCCCATAGACACCGCAATGGGTGAAAATCGGCTAAGTCCCTGAAATGGGTTTTCACCCAAAAACAGGGTGATGGAGACATTGTACGGAGTTGGCGTATATGGACGAAACTTAGCCACGGTGGTGTTCTAACATCACTACTTGGGACGCAAAACCGTCGGACGCATGGTTTCGAAGCGATGTACGAAAAACAGGCCAAAATGGTGCACGAACAAAGGGGCACGCGCTATATCTGGCAGAAGGAGAACTCTGCGAGGTGTTGTGTGTATGGACGAAAAGTAGGCATTACGGAGTTGAGCAAACGCGCCGAAGACCGCAACTCGATATCTCCAACCGGCTGGTCGGTAGAGCGATTCCCAACACCCCATAGACACCGCAATGGGTGAAAATCGGCTAAGTCCCTGAAATGGGTTTTCACCCAAAATCAGGGTGATGGAGACATTGCACGGAGTTGGCGTTTATGGACGAAAGTTAGCCACGGTGGTGTTCTAACATCGGTACTTGGGACGCAAAACCGTCGGACGCATGGTTTCGAAGCGATGTACGAAAAACAGGCCAAAATGGTGCACGAACAAAGGGGCACGCGCTATATCTGGCAGAAGGAGAACTCTGCGAGGTGTTGTGTGTATGGACGAAAAGTAGGCATTACGGAGTTGAGCAAACGCGCCGAAGACCGCAACTCGATATCTCCAACCGGCTGGTCGGTAGAGCGATTCCCAACACCCCATAGACACCGCAATGGGTGAAAATCGGCTAAGTCCCTGAAATGGGTTTTCACCCAAAAACAGGGTGATGGAGACATTGTACGGAGTTGGCGTATATGGACGAAACTTAGCCACGGTGGTGTTCTAACATCACTACTTGGGACGCAAAACCGTCGGACGCATGGTTTCGAAGCGATGTACGAAAAACAGGCCAAAATGGTGCACGAACAAAGGGGCACGCGCTATATCTGGCAGAAGGAGAACTCTGCGAGGTGTTGTGTGTATGGACGAAAAGTAGGCATTACGGAGTTGAGCAAACGCGCCGAAGACCGCAACTCGATATCTCCAACCGGCTGGTCGGTAGAGCGATTCCCAACACCCCATAGACACCGCAATGGGTGAAAATCGGCTAAGTCCCTGAAATGGGTTTTCACCCAAAAACAGGGTGATGGAGACATTGTACGGAGTTGGCGTATATGGACGAAAGTTAGCCACGGTGGTGTTCTAACATCGGTACTTGGGACGCAAAACCGTCGGACGCATGGTTTCGAAGCAATGTGCGAAAAACGGGCCAAAACGGTGCACGAAAAAAGGGGCACGCGCTATATCTGGCAGAAGGAGAACTCTGCGAGGTGTTGTGTGTATGGACGAAAAGTAGGCATTACGGAGTTGAGCAAACGCGCCGAAGACCGCAACTCGATATCTCCAACCGGCTGGTCGGTAGAGCGATTCCCAACACCCCATAGACACCGCAATGGGTGAAAATCGGCTAAGTCCCTGAAATGGGTTTTCACCCAAAAACAGGGTGATGGAGACATTGCACGGAGTTGGCGTTTATGGACGAAAGTTAGCCACGGTGGTGTTCTAACATCGGTACTTGGGACGCAAAACCGTCGGACGCATGGTTTCGAAGCGATGTACGAAAAACAGGCCAAAATGGTGCACGAACAAAGGGGCACGCGCTATATCTGGCAGAAGGAGAACTCTGCGAGGTGTTGTGTGTATGGACGAAAAGTAGGCATTACGGAGTTGAGCAAACGCGCCGAAGACCGCAACTCGATATCTCCAACCGGCTGGTCGGTAGAGCGATTCCCAACACCCCATAGACACCGCAATGGGTGAAAATCGGCTAAGTCCCTGAAATGGGTTTTCACCCAAAAACAGGGTGATGGAGACATTGTACGGAGTTGGCGTATATGGACGAAACTTAGCCACGGTGGTGTTCTAACATCACTACTTGGGACGCAAAACCGTCGGACGCATGGTTTCGAAGCGATGTACGAAAAACAGGCCAAAATGGTGCACGAACAAAGGGGCACGCGCTATATCTGGCAGAAGGAGAACTCTGCGAGGTGTTGTGTGTATGGACGAAAAGTAGGCATTACGGAGTTGAGCAAACGCGCCGAAGACCGCAACTCGATATCTCCAACCGGCTGGTCGGTAGAGCGATTCCCAACACCCCATAGACACCGCAATGGGTGAAAATCGGCTAAGTCCCAGAAATGGGTTTTTACCCAAAAACAGGGTGATGGAGACATTGCACGGAGTTGGCGTATATGGACGAAAGTTAGCCACGGTGGTGTTCTAACATCGGTACTTGGGACGCAAAACCGTCGGACGCATGGTTTCGAAGCGATGTACGAAAAACAGGCCAAAATGGTGCACGAACAAAGGGGCACGCGCTATATCTGGCAGAAGGAGAACTCTGCGAGGTGTTGTGTGTATGGACGAAAAGTAGGCATTACGGAGTTGAGCAAACGCGCCGAAGACCGCAACTCGATATCTCCAACCGGCTGGTCGGTAGAGCGATTCCCAACACCCCATAGACACCGCAATGGGTGAAAATCGGCTAAGTCCCTGAAATGGGTTTTCACCCAAAAACAGGGTGATGGAGACATTGTACGGAGTTGGCGTATATGGACGAAACTTAGCCACGGTGGTGTTCTAACATCACTACTTGGGACGCAAAACCGTCGGACGCATGGTTTCGAAGCGATGTACGAAAAACAGGCCAAAATGGTGCACGAACAAAGGGGCACGCGCTATATCTGGCAGAAGGAGAACTCTGCGAGGTGTTGTGTGTATGGACGAAAAGTAGGCATTACGGAGTTGAGCAAACGCGCCGAAGACCGCAACTCGATATCTCCAACCGGCTGGTCGGTAGAGCGATTCCCAACACCCCATAGACACCGCAATGGGTGAAAATCGGCTAAGTCCCTGAAATGGGTTTTCACCCAAAAACAGGGTGATGGAGACATTGTACGGAGTTGGCGTATATGGACGAAACTTAGCCACGGTGGTGTTCTAACATCACTACTTGGGACGCAAAACCGTCGGACGCATGGTTTCGAAGCGATGTACGAAAAACAGGCCAAAATGGTGCACGAACAAAGGGGCACGCGCTATATCTGGCAGAAGGAGAACTCTGCGAGGTGTTGTGTGTATGGACGAAAAGTAGGCATTACGGAGTTGAGCAAACGCGCCGAAGACCGCAACTCGATATCTCCAACCGGCTGGTCGGTAGAGCGATTCCCAACACCCCATAGACACCGCAATGGGTGAAAATCGGCTAAGTCCCTGAAATGGGTTTTCACCCAAAAACAGGGTGATGGAGACATTGTACGGAGTTGGCGTATATGGACGAAACTTAGCCACGGTGGTGTTCTAACATCACTACTTGGGACGCAAAACCGTCGGACGCATGGTTTCGAAGCGATGTACGAAAAACAGGCCAAAATGGTGCACGAACAAAGGGGCACGCGCTATATCTGGCAGAAGGAGAACTCTGCGAGGTGTTGTGTGTATGGACGAAAAGTAGGCATTACGGAGTTGAGCAAACGCGCCGAAGACCGCAACTCGATATCTCCAACCGGCTGGTCGGTAGAGCGATTCCCAACACCCCATAGACACCGCAATGGGTGAAAATCGGCTAAGTCCCAGAAATGGGTTTTCACCCAAAAACAGGGTGATGGAGACATTGCACGGAGTTGGCGTATATGGACGAAAGTTAGCCACGGTGGTGTTCTAACATCGGTACTTGGGACGCAAAACCGTCAGACGCATGGTTTAGAAGCGATGTACGAAAAACAGGCCAAAATGGTGCACGAACAAAGGGGCACGCGCTATATCTGGCAGAAGGAGAACTCTGCGAGGTGTTGTGTGTATGGACGAAAAGTAGGCATTACGGAGTTGAGCAAACGCGCCGAAGACCGCAACTCGATATCTCCAACCGGCTGGTCGGTAGAGCGATTCCCAACACCCCATAGACACCGCAATGGGTGAAAATCGGCTAAGTCCCAGAAATGGGTTTTCACCCAAAAACAGGGTGATGGAGACATTGCACGGAGTTGGCGTATATGGACGAAAGTTAGCCACGGTGGTGTTCTAACATCGGTACTTGGGACGCAAAACCGTCGGACGCATGGTTTCGAAGCAATGTGCGAAAAACGGGCCAAAACGGTGCACGAAAAAAGGGGCACGCGCTATATCTGGCAGAAGGAGAACTCTGCGAGGTGTTGTGTGTATGGACGAAAAGTAGGCATTACGGAGTTGAGCAAACGCGCCGAAGACCGCAACTCGATATCTCCAACCGGCTGGTCGGTAGAGCGATTCCCAACACCCCATAGACACCGCAATGGGTGAAAATCGGCTAAGTCCCAGAAATGGGTTTTCACCCAAAAACAGGGTGATGGAGACATTGCACGGAGTTGGCATATATGGACGAAAGTTAGCCACGGTGGTGTTCTAACATCGGTACTTGGGACGCAAAACCGTCGCACGCATGGTTTCGAGGCAATGTGCGAAAAACGGGCCAAAACGGTGCACGAGCAAAGGGGCACGCGCTATATCTGGCAGAAGGAGAACTCTGCGAGGTGTTGTGTGTATGGACGAAAAGTAGGCATTACGGAGTTGAGCAAACGCGCCGAAGACCGCAACTCGATATCTCCAACCGGCTGGTCGGTAGAGCGATTCCCAACACCCCATAGACACCGCAATGGGTGAAAATCGGCTAAGTCCCTGA
This sequence comes from Anopheles nili, assembly GCF_943737925.1. NCBI lineage: Eukaryota > Metazoa > Arthropoda > Insecta > Diptera > Culicidae > Anopheles > Anopheles nili. The sequence continues at coordinate 87,874 of NW_026525519.1, forward strand.
AATGGGTTTTCACCCAAAAACAGGGTGATGGAGACATTGTACGGAGTTGGCGTATATGGACGAAACTTAGCCACGGTGGTGTTCTAACATCGGTACTTGGGACGCAAAACCGTCGGACGCATGGTTTCGAAGCGATGTACGAAAAACAGGCCAAAATGGTGCACGAACAAAGGGGCACGCGCTATATCTGGCAGAAGGAGAACTCTGCGAGGTGTTGTGTGTATGGACGAAAAGTAGGCATTACGGAGTTGAGCAAACGCGCCGAAGACCGCAACTCGATATCTCCAACCGGCTGGTCGGTAGAGCGATTCCCAACACCCCATAGACACCGCAATGGGTGAAAATCGGCTAAGTCCCAGAAATGGGTTTTCACCCAAAAACAGGGTGATGGAGACATTGCACGGAGTTGGCGTATATGGACGAAAGTTAGCCACGGTGGTGTTCTAACATCGGTACTTGGGACGCAAAACCGTCGGACGCATGGTTTCGAAGCGATGTACGAAAAACAGGCCAAAATGGTGCACGAACAAAGGGGCACGCGCTATATCTGGCAGAAGGAGAACTCTGCGAGGTGTTGTGTGTATGGACGAAAAGTAGGCATTACGGAGTTGAGCAAACGCGCCGAAGACCGCAACTCGATATCTCCAACCGGCTGGTCGGTAGAGCGATTCCCAACACCCCATAGACACCGCAATGGGTGAAAATCGGCTAAGTCCCAGAAATGGGTTTTCACCCAAAAACAGGGTGATGGAGACATTGCACGGAGTTGGCGTATATGGACGAAAGTTAGCCACGGTGGTGTTCTAACATCACTACTTGGGACGCAAAACCGTCGGACGCATGGTTTCGAAGCGATGTACGAAAAACAGGCCAAAATGGTGCACGAACAAAGGGGCACGCGCTATATCTGGCAGAAGGAGAACTCTGCGAGGTGTTGTGTGTATGGACGAAAAGTAGGCATTACGGAGTTGAGCAAACGCGCCGAAGACCGCAACTCGATATCTCCAACCGGCTGGTCGGTAGAGCGATTCCCAACACCCCATAGACACCGCAATGGGTGAAAATCGGCTAAGTCCCAGAAATGGGTTTTCACCCAAAAACAGGGTGATGGAGACATTGCACGGAGTTGGCATATATGGACGAAAGTTAGCCACGGTGGTGTTCTAACATCGGTACTTGGGACGCAAAACCGTCGCACGCATGGTTTCGAGGCAATGTGCGAAAAACGGGCCAAAACGGTGCACGAGCAAAGGGGCACGCGCTATATCTGGCAGAAGGAGAACTCTGCGAGGTGTTGTGTGTATGGACGAAAAGTAGGCATTACGGAGTTGAGCAAACGCGCCGAAGACCGCAACTCGATATCTCCAACCGGCTGGTCGGTAGAGCGATTCCCAACACCCCATAGACACCGCAATGGGTGAAAATCGGCTAAGTCCCTGAAATGGGTTTTCACCCAAAAACAGGGTGATGGAGACATTGTACGGAGTTGGCGTATATGGACGAAACTTAGCCACGGTGGTGTTCTAACATCGGTACTTGGGACGCAAAACCGTCGGACGCATGGTTTCGAAGCGATGTACGAAAAACAGGCCAAAATGGTGCACGAACAAAGGGGCACGCGCTATATCTGGCAGAAGGAGAACTCTGCGAGGTGTTGTGTGTATGGACGAAAAGTAGGCATTACGGAGTTGAGCAAACGCGCCGAAGACCGCAACTCGATATCTCCAACCGGCTGGTCGGTAGAGCGATTCCCAACACCCCATAGACACCGCAATGGGTGAAAATCGGCTAAGTCCCTGAAATGGGTTTTCACCCAAAAACAGGGTGATGGAGACATTGTACGGAGTTGGCGTATATGGACGAAACTTAGCCACGGTGGTGTTCTAACATCACTACTTGGGACGCAAAACCGTCGGACGCATGGTTTCGAAGCGATGTACGAAAAACAGGCCAAAATGGTGCACGAACAAAGGGGCACGCGCTATATCTGGCAGAAGGAGAACTCTGCGAGGTGTTGTGTGTATGGACGAAAAGTAGGCATTACGGAGTTGAGCAAACGCGCCGAAGACCGCAACTCGATATCTCCAACCGGCTGGTCGGTAGAGCGATTCCCAACACCCCATAGACACCGCAATGGGTGAAAATCGGCTAAGTCCCAGAAATGGGTTTTCACCCAAAAACAGGGTGATGGAGACATTGCACGGAGTTGGCGTATATGGACGAAAGTTAGCCACGGTGGTGTTCTAACATCACTACTTGGGACGCAAAACCGTCGGACGCATGGTTTCGAAGCGATGTACGAAAAACAGGCCAAAATGGTGCACGAACAAAGGGGCACGCGCTATATCTGGCAGAAGGAGAACTCTGCGAGGTGTTGTGTGTATGGACGAAAAGTAGGCATTACGGAGTTGAGCAAACGCGCCGAAGACCGCAACTCGATATCTCCAACCGGCTGGTCGGTAGAGCGATTCCCAACACCCCATAGACACCGCAATGGGTGAAAATCGGCTAAGTCCCAGAAATGGGTTTTCACCCAAAAACAGGGTGATGGAGACATTGCACGGAGTTGGCATATATGGACGAAAGTTAGCCACGGTGGTGTTCTAACATCGGTACTTGGGACGCAAAACCGTCGCACGCATGGTTTCGAGGCAATGTGCGAAAAACGGGCCAAAACGGTGCACGAGCAAAGGGGCACGCGCTATATCTGGCAGAAGGAGAACTCTGCGAGGTGTTGTGTGTATGGACGAAAAGTAGGCATTACGGAGTTGAGCAAACGCGCCGAAGACCGCAACTCGATATCTCCAACCGGCTGGTCGGTAGAGCGATTCCCAACACCCCATAGACACCGCAATGGGTGAAAATCGGCTAAGTCCCAGAAATGGGTTTTCACCCAAAAACAGGGTGATGGAGACATTGCACGGAGTTGGCGTATATGGACGAAAGTAAGCCACGGTGGTGTTCTAACATCGGTACTTGGGACGCAAAACCGTCGGACGCATGGTTTCGAAGCGATGTACGAAAAACAGGCCAAAATGGTGCACGAACAAAGGGGCACGCGCTATATCTGGCAGAAGGAGAACTCTGCGAGGTGTTGTGTGTATGGACGAAAAGTAGGCATTACGGAGTTGAGCAAACGCGCCGAAGACCGCAACTCGATATCTCCAACCGGCTGGTCGGTAGAGCGATTCCCAACACCCCATAGACACCGCAATGGGTGAAAATCGGCTAAGTCCCAGAAATGGGTATTCACCCAAAAACAGGGTGATGGAGACATTGCACGGAGTTGGCGTATATGGACGAAAGTTAGCCACGGTGGTGTTCTAACATCGGTACTTGGGACGCAAAACCGTCGGACGCATGGTTTCGAAGCGATGTACGAAAAACAGGCCAAAATGGTGCACGAACAAAGGGGCACGCGCTATATCTGGCAGAAGGAGAACTCTGCGAGGTGTTGTGTGTATGGACGAAAAGTAGGCATTACGGAGTTGAGCAAACGCGCCGAAGACCGCAACTCGATATCTCCAACCGGCTGGTCGGTAGAGCGATTCCCAACACCCCATAGACACCGCAATGGGTGAAAATCGGCTAAGTCCCAGAAATGGGTTTTCACCCAAAAACAGGGTGATGGAGACATTGCACGGAGTTGGCGTATATGGACGAAAGTTAGCCACGGTGGTGTTCTAACATCGGTACTTGGGACGCAAAACCGTCGGACGCATGGTTTCGAAGCGATGTACGAAAAACAGGCCAAAATGGTGCACGAACAAAGGGGCACGCGCTATATCTGGCAGAAGGAGAACTCTGCGAGGTGTTGTGTGTATGGACGAAAAGTAGGCATTACGGAGTTGAGCAAACGCGCCGAAGACCGCAACTCGATATCTCCAACCGGCTGGTCGGTAGAGCGATTCCCAACACCCCATAGACACCGCAATGGGTGAAAATCGGCTAAGTCCCAGAAATGGGTTTTCACCCAAAAACAGGGTGATGGAGACATTGCACGGAGTTGGCGTATATGGACGAAAGTTAGCCACGGTGGTGTTCTAACATCGGTACTTGGGACGCAAAACCGTCGGACGCATGGTTTAGAAGCGATGTACGAAAAACAGGCCAAAATGGTGCACGAACAAAGGGGCACGCGCTATATCTGGCAGAAGGAGAACTCTGCGAGGTGTTGTGTGTATGGACGAAAAGTAGGCATTACGGAGTTGAGCAAACGCGCCGAAGACCGCAACTCGATATCTCCAACCGGCTGGTCGGTAGAGCGATTCCCAACACCCCATAGACACCGCAATGGGTGAAAATCGGCTAAGTCCCTGAAATGGGTTTTCACCCAAAAACAGGGTGATGGAGACATTGTACGGAGTTGGCGTATATGGACGAAACTTAGCCACGGTGGTGTTCTAACATCACTACTTGGGACGCAAAACCGTCGGACGCATGGTTTCGAAGCGATGTACGAAAAACAGGCCAAAATGGTGCACGAACAAAGGGGCACGCGCTATATCTGGCAGAAGGAGAACTCTGCGAGGTGTTGTGTGTATGGACGAAAAGTAGGCATTACGGAGTTGAGCAAACGCGCCGAAGACCGCAACTCGATATCTCCAACCGGCTGGTCGGTAGAGCGATTCCCAACACCCCATAGACACCGCAATGGGTGAAAATCGGCTAAGTCCCTGAAATGGGTTTTCACCCAAAAACAGGGTGATGGAGACATTGTACGGAGTTGGCGTATATGGACGAAACTTAGCCACGGTGGTGTTCTAACATCACTACTTGGGACGCAAAACCGTCGGACGCATGGTTTCGAAGCGATGTACGAAAAACAGGCCAAAATGGTGCACGAACAAAGGGGCACGCGCTATATCTGGCAGAAGGAGAACTCTGCGAGGTGTTGTGTGTATGGACGAAAAGTAGGCATTACGGAGTTGAGCAAACGCGCCGAAGACCGCAACTCGATATCTCCAACCGGCTGGTCGGTAGAGCGATTCCCAACACCCCATAGACACCGCAATGGGTGAAAATCGGCTAAGTCCCTGAAATGGGTTTTCACCCAAAAACAGGGTGATGGAGACATTGCACGGAGTTGGCGTTTATGGACGAAAGTTAGCCACGGTGGTGTTCTAACATCGGTACTTGGGACGCAAAACCGTCGGACGCATGGTTTCGAAGCGATGTACGAAAAACAGGCCAAAATGGTGCACGAACAAAGGGGCACGCGCTATATCTGGCAGAAGGAGAACTCTGCGAGGTGTTGTGTGTATGGACGAAAAGTAGGCATTACGGAGTTGAGCAAACGCGCCGAAGACCGCAACTCGATATCTCCAACCGGCTGGTCGGTAGAGCGATTCCCAACACCCCATAGACACCGCAATGGGTGAAAATCGGCTAAGTCCCTGAAATGGGTTTTCACCCAAAAACAGGGTGATGGAGACATTGTACGGAGTTGGCGTATATGGACGAAACTTAGCCACGGTGGTGTTCTAACATCACTACTTGGGACGCAAAACCGTCGGACGCATGGTTTCGAAGCGATGTACGAAATACAGGCCAAAATGGTGCACGAACAAAGGGGCACGCGCTATATCTGGCAGAAGGAGAACTCTGCGAGGTGTTGTGTGTATGGACGAAAAGTAGGCATTACGGAGTTGAGCAAACGCGCCGAAGACCGCAACTCGATATCTCCAACCGGCTGGTCGGTAGAGCGATTCCCAACACCCCATAGACACCGCAATGGGTGAAAATCGGCTAAGTCCCTGAAATGGGTTTTCACCCAAAAACAGGGTGATGGAGACATTGTACGGAGTTGGCGTATATGGACGAAAGTTAGCCACGGTGGTGTTCTAACATCGGTACTTGGGACGCAAAACCGTCGGACGCATGGTTTCGAAGCAATGTGCGAAAAACGGGCCAAAACGGTGCACGAAAAAAGGGGCACGCGCTATATCTGGCAGAAGGAGAACTCTGCGAGGTGTTGTGTGTATGGACGAAAAGTAGGCATTACGGAGTTGAGCAAACGCGCCGAAGACCGCAACTCGATATCTCCAACCGGCTGGTCGGTAGAGCGATTCCCAACACCCCATAGACACCGCAATGGGTGAAAATCGGCTAAGTCCCTGAAATGGGTTTTCACCCAAAAACAGGGTGATGGAGACATTGCACGGAGTTGGCGTTTATGGACGAAAGTTAGCCACGGTGGTGTTCTAACATCGGTACTTGGGACGCAAAACCGTCGGACGCATGGTTTCGAAGCGATGTACGAAAAACAGGCCAAAATGGTGCACGAACAAAGGGGCACGCGCTATATCTGGCAGAAGGAGAACTCTGCGAGGTGTTGTGTGTATGGACGAAAAGTAGGCATTACGGAGTTGAGCAAACGCGCCGAAGACCGCAACTCGATATCTCCAACCGGCTGGTCGGTAGAGCGATTCCCAACACCCCATAGACACCGCAATGGGTGAAAATCGGCTAAGTCCCTGAAATGGGTTTTCACCCAAAAACAGGGTGATGGAGACATTGTACGGAGTTGGCGTATATGGACGAAACTTAGCCACGGTGGTGTTCTAACATCACTACTTGGGACGCAAAACCGTCGGACGCATGGTTTCGAAGCGATGTACGAAAAACAGGCCAAAATGGTGCACGAACAAAGGGGCACGCGCTATATCTGGCAGAAGGAGAACTCTGCGAGGTGTTGTGTGTATGGACGAAAAGTAGGCATTACGGAGTTGAGCAAACGCGCCGAAGACCGCAACTCGATATCTCCAACCGGCTGGTCGGTAGAGCGATTCCCAACACCCCATAGACACCGCAATGGGTGAAAATCGGCTAAGTCCCAGAAATGGGTTTTTACCCAAAAACAGGGTGATGGAGACATTGCACGGAGTTGGCGTATATGGACGAAAGTTAGCCACGGTGGTGTTCTAACATCGGTACTTGGGACGCAAAACCGTCGGACGCATGGTTTCGAAGCGATGTACGAAAAACAGGCCAAAATGGTGCACGAACAAAGGGGCACGCGCTATATCTGGCAGAAGGAGAACTCTGCGAGGTGTTGTGTGTATGGACGAAAAGTAGGCATTACGGAGTTGAGCAAACGCGCCGAAGACCGCAACTCGATATCTCCAACCGGCTGGTCGGTAGAGCGATTCCCAACACCCCATAGACACCGCAATGGGTGAAAATCGGCTAAGTCCCTGAAATGGGTTTTCACCCAAAAACAGGGTGATGGAGACATTGTACGGAGTTGGCGTATATGGACGAAACTTAGCCACGGTGGTGTTCTAACATCACTACTTGGGACGCAAAACCGTCGGACGCATGGTTTCGAAGCGATGTACGAAAAACAGGCCAAAATGGTGCACGAACAAAGGGGCACGCGCTATATCTGGCAGAAGGAGAACTCTGCGAGGTGTTGTGTGTATGGACGAAAAGTAGGCATTACGGAGTTGAGCAAACGCGCCGAAGACCGCAACTCGATATCTCCAACCGGCTGGTCGGTAGAGCGATTCCCAACACCCCATAGACACCGCAATGGGTGAAAATCGGCTAAGTCCCTGAAATGGGTTTTCACCCAAAAACAGGGTGATGGAGACATTGTACGGAGTTGGCGTATATGGACGAAACTTAGCCACGGTGGTGTTCTAACATCACTACTTGGGACGCAAAACCGTCGGACGCATGGTTTCGAAGCGATGTACGAAAAACAGGCCAAAATGGTGCACGAACAAAGGGGCACGCGCTATATCTGGCAGAAGGAGAACTCTGCGAGGTGTTGTGTGTATGGACGAAAAGTAGGCATTACGGAGTTGAGCAAACGCGCCGAAGACCGCAACTCGATATCTCCAACCGGCTGGTCGGTAGAGCGATTCCCAACACCCCATAGACACCGCAATGGGTGAAAATCGGCTAAGTCCCTGAAATGGGTTTTCACCCAAAAACAGGGTGATGGAGACATTGTACGGAGTTGGCGTATATGGACGAAACTTAGCCACGGTGGTGTTCTAACATCACTACTTGGGACGCAAAACCGTCGGACGCATGGTTTCGAAGCGATGTACGAAAAACAGGCCAAAATGGTGCACGAACAAAGGGGCACGCGCTATATCTGGCAGAAGGAGAACTCTGCGAGGTGTTGTGTGTATGGACGAAAAGTAGGCATTACGGAGTTGAGCAAACGCGCCGAAGACCGCAACTCGATATCTCCAACCGGCTGGTCGGTAGAGCGATTCCCAACACCCCATAGACACCGCAATGGGTGAAAATCGGCTAAGTCCCAGAAATGGGTTTTCACCCAAAAACAGAGTGATGGAGACATTGCACGGAGTTGGCGTATATGGACGAAAGTTAGCCACGGTGGTGTTCTAACATCGGTACTTGGGACGCAAAACCGTCAGACGCATGGTTTAGAAGCGATGTACGAAAAACAGGCCAAAATGGTGCACGAACAAAGGGGCACGCGCTATATCTGGCAGAAGGAGAACTCTGCGAGGTGTTGTGTGTATGGACGAAAAGTAGGCATTACGGAGTTGAGCAAACGCGCCGAAGACCGCAACTCGATATCTCCAACCGGCTGGTCGGTAGAGCGATTCCCAACACCCCATAGACACCGCAATGGGTGAAAATCGGCTAAGTCCCAGAAATGGGTTTTCACCCAAAAACAGGGTGATGGAGACATTGCACGGAGTTGGCGTATATGGACGAAAGTTAGCCACGGTGGTGTTCTAACATCGGTACTTGGGACGCAAAACCGTCGGACGCATGGTTTCGAAGCAATGTGCGAAAAACGGGCCAAAACGGTGCACGAAAAAAGGGGCACGCGCTATATCTGGCAGAAGGAGAACTCTGCGAGGTGTTGTGTGTATGGACGAAAAGTAGGCATTACGGAGTTGAGCAAACGCGCCGAAGACCGCAACTCGATATCTCCAACCGGCTGGTCGGTAGAGCGATTCCCAACACCCCATAGACACCGCAATGGGTGAAAATCGGCTAAGTCCCAGAAATGGGTTTTCACCCAAAAACAGGGTGATGGAGACATTGCACGGAGTTGGCATATATGGACGAAAGTTAGCCACGGTGGTGTTCTAACATCGGTACTTGGGACGCAAAACCGTCGCACGCATGGTTTCGAGGCAATGTGCGAAAAACGGGCCAAAACGGTGCACGAGCAAAGGGGCAAGCGCTATATCTGGCAGAAGGAGAACTCTGCGAGGTGTTGTGTGTATGGACGAAAAGTAGGCATTACGGAGTTGAGCAAACGCGCCGAAGACCGCAACTCGATATCTCCAACCGGCTGGTCGGTAGAGCGATTCCCAACACCCCATAGACACCGCAATGGGTGAAAATCGGCTAAGTCCCTGAAATGGGTTTTCACCCAAAAACAGGGTGATGGAGACATTGTACGGAGTTGGCGTATATGGACGAAACTTAGCCACGGTGGTGTTCTAACATCGGTACTTGGGACGCAAAACCGTCGGACGCATGGTTTCGAAGCGATGTACGAAAAACAGGCCAAAATGGTGCACGAACAAAGGGGCACGCGCTATATCTGGCAGAAGGAGAACTCTGCGAGGTGTTGTGTGTATGGACGAAAAGTAGGCATTACGGAGTTGAGCAAACGCGCCGAAGACCGCAACTCGATATCTCCAACCGGCTGGTCGGTAGAGCGATTCCCAACACCCCATAGACACCGCAATGGGTGAAAATCGGCTAAGTCCCAGAAATGGGTTTTCACCCAAAAACAGGGTGATGGAGACATTGCACGGAGTTGGCGTATATGGACGAAAGTTAGCCACGGTGGTGTTCTAACATCGGTACTTGGGACGCAAAACCGTCGGACGCATGGTTTCGAAGCGATGTACGAAAAACAGGCCAAAATGGTGCACGAACAAAGGGGCACGCGCTATATCTGGCAGAAGGAGAACTCTGCGAGGTGTTGTGTGTATGGACGAAAAGTAGGCATTACGGAGTTGAGCAAACGCGCCGAAGACCGCAACTCGATATCTCCAACCGGCTGGTCGGTAGAGCGATTCCCAACACCCCATAGACACCGCAATGGGTGAAAATCGGCTAAGTCCCAGAAATGGGTTTTCACCCAAAAACAGGGTGATGGAGACATTGCACGGAGTTGGCGTATATGGACGAAAGTTAGCCACGGTGGTGTTCTAACATCACTACTTGGGACGCAAAACCGTCGGACGCATGGTTTCGAAGCGATGTACGAAAAACAGGCCAAAATGGTGCACGAACAAAGGGGCACGCGCTATATCTGGCAGAAGGAGAACTCTGCGAGGTGTTGTGTGTATGGACGAAAAGTAGGCATTACGGAGTTGAGCAAACGCGCCGAAGACCGCAACTCGATATCTCCAACCGGCTGGTCGGTAGAGCGATTCCCAACACCCCATAGACACCGCAATGGGTGAAAATCGGCTAAGTCCCAGAAATGGGTTTTCACCCAAAAACAGGGTGATGGAGACATTGCACGGAGTTGGCATATATGGACGAAAGTTAGCCACGGTGGTGTTCTAACATCGGTACTTGGGACGCAAAACCGTCGCACGCATGGTTTCGAGGCAATGTGCGAAAAACGGGCCAAAACGGTGCACGAGCAAAGGGGCACGCGCTATATCTGGCAGAAGGAGAACTCTGCGAGGTGTTGTGTGTATGGACGAAAAGTAGGCATTACGGAGTTGAGCAAACGCGCCGAAGACCGCAACTCGATATCTCCAACCGGCTGGTCGGTAGAGCGATTCCCAACACCCCATAGACACCGCAATGGGTGAAAATCGGCTAAGTCCCTGAAATGGGTTTTCACCCAAAAACAGGGTGATGGAGACATTGTACGGAGTTGGCGTATATGGACGAAACTTAGCCACGGTGGTGTTCTAACATCGGTACTTGGGACGCAAAACCGTCGGACGCATGGTTTCGAAGCGATGTACGAAAAACAGGCCAAAATGGTGCACGAACAAAGGGGCACGCGCTATATCTGGCAGAAGGAGAACTCTGCGAGGTGTTGTGTGTATGGACGAAAAGTAGGCATTACGGAGTTGAGCAAACGCGCCGAAGACCGCAACTCGATATCTCCAACCGGCTGGTCGGTAGAGCGATTCCCAACACCCCATAGACACCGCAATGGGTGAAAATCGGCTAAGTCCCTGAAATGGGTTTTCACCCAAAAACAGGGTGATGGAGACATTGTACGGAGTTGGCGTATATGGACGAAACTTAGCCACGGTGGTGTTCTAACATCACTACTTGGGACGCAAAACCGTCGGACGCATGGTTTCGAAGCGATGTACGAAAAACAGGCCAAAATGGTGCACGAACAAAGGGGCACGCGCTATATCTGGCAGAAGGAGAACTCTGCGAGGTGTTGTGTGTATGGACGAAAAGTAGGCATTACGGAGTTGAGCAAACGCGCCGAAGACCGCAACTCGATATCTCCAACCGGCTGGTCGGTAGAGCGATTCCCAACACCCCATAGACACCGCAATGGGTGAAAATCGGCTAAGTCCCTGAAATGGGTTTTCACCCAAAAACAGGGTGATGGAGACATTGTACGGAGTTGGCGTATATGGACGAAACTTAGCCACGGTGGTGTTCTAACATCACTACTTGGGACGCAAAACCGTCGGACGCATGGTTTCGAAGCGATGTACGAAAAACAGGCCAAAATGGTGCACGAACAAAGGGGCACGCGCTATATCTGGCAGAAGGAGAACTCTGCGAGGTGTTGTGTGTATGGACGAAAAGTAGGCATTACGGAGTTGAGCAAACGCGCCGAAGACCGCAACTCGATATCTCCAACCGGCTGGTCGGTAGAGCGATTCCCAACACCCCATAGACACCGCAATGGGTGAAAATCGGCTAAGTCCCAGAAATGGGTTTTCACCCAAAAACAGAGTGATGGAGACATTGCACGGAGTTGGCGTATATGGACGAAAGTTAGCCACGGTGGTGTTCTAACATCGGTACTTGGGACGCAAAACCGTCAGACGCATGGTTTAGAAGCGATGTACGAAAAACAGGCCAAAATGGTGCACGAACAAAGGGGCACGCGCTATATCTGGCAGAAGGAGAACTCTGCGAGGTGTTGTGTGTATGGACGAAAAGTAGGCATTACGGAGTTGAGCAAACGCGCCGAAGACCGCAACTCGATATCTCCAACCGGCTGGTCGGTAGAGCGATTCCCAACACCCCATAGACACCGCAATGGGTGAAAATCGGCTAAGTCCCAGAAATGGGTTTTCACCCAAAAACAGGGTGATGGAGACATTGCACGGAGTTGGCGTATATGGACGAAAGTTAGCCACGGTGGTGTTCTAACATCGGTACTTGGGACGCAAAACCGTCGGACGCATGGTTTCGAAGCAATGTGCGAAAAACGGGCCAAAACGGTGCACGAAAAAAGGGGCACGCGCTATATCTGGCAGAAGGAGAACTCTGCGAGGTGTTGTGTGTATGGACGAAAAGTAGGCATTACGGAGTTGAGCAAACGCGCCGAAGACCGCAACTCGATATCTCCAACCGGCTGGTCGGTAGAGCGATTCCCAACACCCCATAGACACCGCAATGGGTGAAAATCGGCTAAGTCCCAGAAATGGGTTTTCACCCAAAAACAGGGTGATGGAGACATTGCACGGAGTTGGCGTATATGGACGAAAGTTAGCCACGGTGGTGTTCTAACATCGGTACTTGGAACGCAAAACCGTCGCACGCATGGTTTAGAAGCGATGTACGAAAAACAGGCCAAAATGGTGCACGAACAAAGGGGCACGCGCTATATCTGGCAGAAGGAGAACTCTGCGAGGTGTTGTGTGTATGGACGAAAAGTAGGCATTACGGAGTTGAGCAAACGCGCCGAAGACCGCAACTCGATATCTCCAACCGGCTGGTCGGTAGAGCGATTCCCAACACCCCATAGACACCGCAATGGGTGAAAATCGGCTAAGTCCCTGAAATGGGTTTTCACCCAAAAACAGGGTGATGGAGACATTGTACGGAGTTGGCGTATATGGACGAAACTTAGCCACGGTGGTGTTCTAACATCACTACTTGGGACGCAAAACCGTCGGACGCATGGTTTCGAAGCGATGTACGAAAAACAGGCCAAAATGGTGCACGAACAAAGGGGCACGCGCTATATCTGGCAGAAGGAGAACTCTGCGAGGTGTTGTGTGTATGGACGAAAAGTAGGCATTACGGAGTTGAGCAAACGCGCCGAAGACCGCAACTCGATATCTCCAACCGGCTGGTCGGTAGAGCGATTCCCAACACCCCATAGACACCGCAATGGGTGAAAATCGGCTAAGTCCCAGAAATGGGTTTTCACCCAAAAACAGGGTGATGGAGACATTGCACGGAGTTGGCGTATATGGACGAAAGTTAGCCACGGTGGTGTTCTAACATCGGTACTTGGGACGCAAAACCGTCGGACGCATGGTTTCGAAGCGATGTACGAAAAACAGGCCAAAATGGTGCACGAACAAAGGGGCACGCGCTATATCTGGCAGAAGGAGAACTCTGCGAGGTGTTGTGTGTATGGACGAAAAGTAGGCATTACGGAGTTGAGCAAACGCGCCGAAGACCGCAACTCGATATCTCCAACCGGCTGGTCGGTAGAGCGATTCCCAACACCCCATAGACACCGCAATGGGTGAAAATCGGCTAAGTCCCAGAAATGGGTTTTCACCCAAAAACAGGGTGATGGAGACATTGCACGGAGTTGGCGTATATGGACGAAAGTTAGCCACGGTGGTGTTCTAACATCGGTACTTGGGACGCAAAACCGTCGGACGCATGGTTTCGAAGCGATGTACGAAAAACAGGCCAAAATGGTGCACGAACAAAGGGGCACGCGCTATATCTGGCAGAAGGAGAACTCTGCGAGGTGTTGTGTGTATGGACGAAAAGTAGGCATTACGGAGTTGAGCAAACGCGCCGAAGACCGCAACTCGATATCTCCAACCGGCTGGTCGGTAGAGCGATTCCCAACACCCCATAGACACCGCAATGGGTGAAAATCGGCTAAGTCCCTGAAATGGGTTTTCACCCAAAAACAGGGTGATGGAGACATTGTACGGAGTTGGCGTATATGGACGAAACTTAGCCACGGTGGTGTTCTAACATCACTACTTGGGACGCAAAACCGTCGGACGCATGGTTTCGAAGCGATGTACGAAAAACAGGCCAAAATGGTGCACGAACAAAGGGGCACGCGCTATATCTGGCAGAAGGAGAACTCTGCGAGGTGTTGTGTGTATGGACGAAAAGTAGGCATTACGGAGTTGAGCAAACGCGCCGAAGACCGCAACTCGATATCTCCAACCGGCTGGTCGGTAGAGCGATTCCCAACACCCCATAGACACCGCAATGGGTGAAAATCGGCTAAGTCCCTGAAATGGGTTTTCACCCAAAAACAGGGTGATGGAGACATTGTACGGAGTTGGCGTATATGGACGAAACTTAGCCACGGTGGTGTTCTAACATCACTACTTGGGACGCAAAACCGTCGGACGCATGGTTTCGAAGCGATGTACGAAAAACAGGCCAAAATGGTGCACGAACAAAGGGGCACGCGCTATATCTGGCAGAAGGAGAACTCTGCGAGGTGTTGTGTGTATGGACGAAAAGTAGGCATTACGGAGTTGAGCAAACGCGCCGAAGACCGCAACTCGATATCTCCAACCGGCTGGTCGGTAGAGCGATTCCCAACACCCCATAGACACCGCAATGGGTGAAAATCGGCTAAGTCCCTGAAATGGGTTTTCACCCAAAAACAGGGTGATGGAGACATTGCACGGAGTTGGCGTTTATGGACGAAAGTTAGCCACGGTGGTGTTCTAACATCGGTACTTGGGACGCAAAACCGTCGGACGCATGGTTTCGAAGCGATGTACGAAAAACAGGCCAAAATGGTGCACGAACAAAGGGGCACGCGCTATATCTGGCAGAAGGAGAACTCTGCGAGGTGTTGTGTGTATGGACGAAAAGTAGGCATTACGGAGTTGAGCAAACGCGCCGAAGACCGCAACTCGATATCTCCAACCGGCTGGTCGGTAGAGCGATTCCCAACACCCCATAGACACCGCAATGGGTGAAAATCGGCTAAGTCCCTGAAATGGGTTTTCACCCAAAAACAGGGTGATGGAGACATTGTACGGAGTTGGCGTATATGGACGAAACTTAGCCACGGTGGTGTTCTAACATCACTACTTGGGACGCAAAACCGTCGGACGCATGGTTTCGAAGCGATGTACGAAAAACAGGCCAAAATGGTGCACGAACAAAGGGGCACGCGCTATATCTGGCAGAAGGAGAACTCTGCGAGGTGTTGTGTGTATGGACGAAAAGTAGGCATTACGGAGTTGAGCAAACGCGCCGAAGACCGCAACTCGATATCTCCAACCGGCTGGTCGGTAGAGCGATTCCCAACACCCCATATACACCGCAATGGGTGAAAATCGGCTAAGTCCCTGAAATGGGTTTTCACCCAAAAACAGGGTGATGGAGACATTGTACGGAGTTGGCGTATATGGACGAAAGTTAGCCACGGTGGTGTTCTAACATCGGTACTTGGGACGCAAAACCGTCGGACGCATGGTTTCGAAGCAATGTGCGAAAAACGGGCCAAAACGGTGCACGAAAAAAGGGGCACGCGCTATATCTGGCAGAAGAACTCTGCGAGGTGTTGTGTGTATGGACGAAAAGTAGGCATTACGGAGTTGAGCAAACGCGCCGAAGACCGCAACTCGATATCTCCAACCGGCTGGTCGGTAGAGCGATTCCCAACACCCCATAGACACCGCAATGGGTGAAAATCGGCTAAGTCCCTGAAATGGGTTTTCACCCAAAAACAGGGTGATGGAGACATTGCACGGAGTTGGCGTTTATGGACGAAAGTTAGCCACGGTGGTGTTCTAACATCGGTACTTGGGACGCAAAACCGTCGGACGCATGGTTTCGAAGCGATGTACGAAAAACAGGCCAAAATGGTGCACGAACAAAGGGGCACGCGCTATATCTGGCAGAAGGAGAACTCTGCGAGGTGTTGTGTGTATGGACGAAAAGTAGGCATTACGGAGTTGAGCAAACGCGCCGAAGACCGCAACTCGATATCTCCAACCGGCTGGTCGGTAGAGCGATTCCCAACACCCCATAGACACCGCAATGGGTGAAAATCGGCTAAGTCCCTGAAATGGGTTTTCACCCAAAAACAGGGTGATGGAGACATTGTACGGAGTTGGCGTATATGGACGAAACTTAGCCACGGTGGTGTTCTAACATCACTACTTGGGACGCAAAACCGTCGGACGCATGGTTTCGAAGCGATGTACGAAAAACAGGCCAAAATGGTGCACGAACAAAGGGGCACGCGCTATATCTGGCAGAAGGAGAACTCTGCGAGGTGTTGTGTGTATGGACGAAAAGTAGGCATTACGGAGTTGAGCAAACGCGCCGAAGACCGCAACTCGATATCTCCAACCGGCTGGTCGGTAGAGCGATTCCCAACACCCCATAGACACCGCAATGGGTGAAAATCGGCTAAGTCCCTGAAATGGGTTTTCACCCAAAAACAGGGTGATGGAGACATTGCACGGAGTTGGCGTTTATGGACGAAAGTTAGCCACGGTGGTGTTCTAACATCGGTACTTGGGACGCAAAACCGTCGGACGCATGGTTTCGAAGCGATGTACGAAAAACAGGCCAAAATGGTGCACGAACAAAGGGGCACGCGCTATATCTGGCAGAAGGAGAACTCTGCGAGGTGTTGTGTGTATGGACGAAAAGTAGGCATTACGGAGTTGAGCAAACGCGCCGAAGACCGCAACTCGATATCTCCAACCGGCTGGTCGGTAGAGCGATTCCCAACACCCCATAGACACCGCAATGGGTGAAAATCGGCTAAGTCCCTGAAATGGGTTTTCACCCAAAAACAGGGTGATGGAGACATTGTACGGAGTTGGCGTATATGGACGAAACTTAGCCACGGTGGTGTTCTAACATCACTACTTGGGACGCAAAACCGTCGGACGCATGGTTTCGAAGCGATGTACGAAAAACAGGCCAAAATGGTGCACGAACAAAGGGGCACGCGCTATATCTGGCAGAAGGAGAACTCTGCGAGGTGTTGTGTGTATGGACGAAAAGTAGGCATTACGGAGTTGAGCAAACGCGCCGAAGACCGCAACTCGATATCTCCAACCGGCTGGTCGGTAGAGCGATTCCCAACACCCCATAGACACCGCAATGGGTGAAAATCGGCTAAGTCCCAGAAATGGGTTTTCACCCAAAAACAGGGTGATGGAGACATTGCACGGAGTTGGCGTTTATGGACGAAAGTTAGCCACGGTGGTGTTCTAACATCGGTACTTGGGACGCAAAACCGTCGGACGCATGGTTTCGAAGCGATGTACGAAAAACAGGCCAAAATGGTGCACGAACAAAGGGGCACGCGCTATATCTGGCAGAAGGAGAACTCTGCGAGGTGTTGTGTGTATGGACGAAAAGTAGGCATTACGGAGTTGAGCAAACGCGCCGAAGACCGCAACTCGATATCTCCAACCGGCTGGTCGGTAGAGCGATTCCCAACACCCCATAGACACCGCAATGGGTGAAAATCGGCTAAGTCCCTGAAATGGGTTTTCACCCAAAAACAGGGTGATGGAGACATTGTACGGAGTTGGCGTATATGGACGAAACTTAGCCACGGTGGTGTTCTAACATCACTACTTGGGACGCAAAACCGTCGGACGCATGGTTTCGAAGCGATGTACGAAAAACAGGCCAAAATGGTGCACGAACAAAGGGGCACGCGCTATATCTGGCAGAAGGAGAACTCTGCGAGGTGTTGTGTGTATGGACGAAAAGTAGGCATTACGGAGTTGAGCAAACGCGCCGAAGACCGCAACTCGATATCTCCAACCGGCTGGTCGGTAGAGCGATTCCCAACACCCCATAGACACCGCAATGGGTGAAAATCGGCTAAGTCCCTGAAATGGGTTTTCACCCAAAAACAGGGTGATGGAGACATTGTACGGTGTTGGCGTATATGGACGAAACTTAGCCACGGTGGTGTTCTAACATCACTACTTGGGACGCAAAACCGTCGGACGCATGGTTTCGAAGCGATGTACGAAAAACAGGCCAAAATGGTGCACGAACAAAGGGGCACGCGCTATATCTGGCAGAAGGAGAACTCTGCGAGGTGTTGTGTGTATGGACGAAAAGTAGGCATTACGGAGTTGAGCAAACGCGCCGAAGACCGCAACTCGATATCTCCAACCGGCTGGTCGGTAGAGCGATTCCCAACACCCCATAGACACCGCAATGGGTGAAAATCGGCTAAGTCCCAGAAATGGGTTTTCACCCAAAAACAGAGTGATGGAGACATTGCACGGAGTTGGCGTATATGGACGAAAGTTAGCCACGGTGGTGTTCTAACATCGGTACTTGGGACGCAAAACCGTCAGACGCATGGTTTAGAAGCGATGTACGAAAAACAGGCCAAAATGGTGCACGAACAAAGGGGCACGCGCTATATCTGGCAGAAGGAGAACTCTGCGAGGTGTTGTGTGTATGGACGAAAAGTAGGCATTACGGAGTTGAGCAAACGCGCCGAAGACCGCAACTCGATATCTCCAACCGGCTGGTCGGTAGAGCGATTCCCAACACCCCATAGACACCGCAATGGGTGAAAATCGGCTAAGTCCCAGAAATGGGTTTTCACCCAAAAACAGGGTGATGGAGACATTGCACGGAGTTGGCGTATATGGACGAAAGTTAGCCACGGTGGTGTTCTAACATCGGTACTTGGGACGCAAAACCGTCGGACGCATGGTTTCGAAGCAATGTGCGAAAAACGGGCCAAAACGGTGCACGAAAAAAGGGGCACGCGCTATATCTGGCAGAAGGAGAACTCTGCGAGGTGTTGTGTGTATGGACGAAAAGTAGGCATTACGGAGTTGAGCAAACGCGCCGAAGACCGCAACTCGATATCTCCAACCGGCTGGTCGGTAGAGCGATTCCCAACACCCCATAGACACCGCAATGGGTGAAAATCGGCTAAGTCCCAGAAATGGGTTTTCACCCAAAAACAGGGTGATGGAGACATTGCACGGAGTTGGCGTATATGGACGAAAGTTAGCCACGGTGGTGTTCTAACATCGGTACTTGGAACGCAAAACCGTCGCACGCATGGTTTAGAAGCGATGTACGAAAAACAGGCCAAAATGGTGCACGAACAAAGGGGCACGCGCTATATCTGGCAGAAGGAGAACTCTGCGAGGTGTTGTGTGTATGGACGAAAAGTAGGCATTACGGAGTTGAGCAAACGCGCCGAAGACCGCAACTCGATATCTCCAACCGGCTGGTCGGTAGAGCGATTCCCAACACCCCATAGACACCGCAATGGGTGAAAATCGGCTAAGTCCCTGAAATGGGTTTTCACCCAAAAACAGGGTGATGGAGACATTGTACGGAGTTGGCGTATATGGACGAAACTTAGCCACGGTGGTGTTCTAACATCACTACTTGGGACGCAAAACCGTCGGACGCATGGTTTCGAAGCGATGTACGAAAAACAGGCCAAAATGGTGCACGAACAAAGGGGCACGCGCTATATCTGGCAGAAGGAGAACTCTGCGAGGTGTTGTGTGTATGGACGAAAAGTAGGCATTACGGAGTTGAGCAAACGCGCCGAAGACCGCAACTCGATATCTCCAACCGGCTGGTCGGTAGAGCGATTCCCAACACCCCATAGACACCGCAATGGGTGAAAATCGGCTAAGTCCCAGAAATGGGTTTTCACCCAAAAACAGGGTGATGGAGACATTGCACGGAGTTGGCGTATATGGACGAAAGTTAGCCACGGTGGTGTTCTAACATCGGTACTTGGGACGCAAAACCGTCGGACGCATGGTTTCGAAGCGATGTACGAAAAACAGGCCAAAATGGTGCACGAACAAAGGGGCACGCGCTATATCTGGCAGAAGGAGAACTCTGCGAGGTGTTGTGTGTATGGACGAAAAGTAGGCATTACGGAGTTGAGCAAACGCGCCGAAGACCGCAACTCGATATCTCCAACCGGCTGGTCGGTAGAGCGATTCCCAACACCCCATAGACACCGCAATGGGTGAAAATCGGCTAAGTCCCTGAAATGGGTTTTCACCCAAAAACAGGGTGATGGAGACATTGTACGGAGTTGGCGTATATGGACGAAACTTAGCCACGGTGGTGTTCTAACATCACTACTTGGGACGCAAAACCGTCGGACGCATGGTTTCGAAGCGATGTACGAAAAACAGGCCAAAATGGTGCACGAACAAAGGGGCACGCGCTATATCTGGCAGAAGGAGAACTCTGCGAGGTGTTGTGTGTATGGACGAAAAGTAGGCATTACGGAGTTGAGCAAACGCGCCGAAGACCGCAACTCGATATCTCCAACCGGCTGGTCGGTAGAGCGATTCCCAACACCCCATAGACACCGCAATGGGTGAAAATCGGCTAAGTCCCTGAAATGGGTTTTCACCCAAAAACAGGGTGATGGAGACATTGTACGGAGTTGGCGTATATGGACGAAACTTAGCCACGGTGGTGTTCTAACATCACTACTTGGGACGCAAAACCGTCGGACGCATGGTTTCGAAGCGATGTACGAAAAACAGGCCAAAATGGTGCACGAACAAAGGGGCACGCGCTATATCTGGCAGAAGGAGAACTCTGCGAGGTGTTGTGTGTATGGACGAAAAGTAGGCATTACGGAGTTGAGCAAACGCGCCGAAGACCGCAACTCGATATCTCCAACCGGCTGGTCGGTAGAGCGATTCCCAACACCCCATAGACACCGCAATGGGTGAAAATCGGCTAAGTCCCTGAAATGGGTTTTCACCCAAAAACAGGGTGATGGAGACATTGCACGGAGTTGGCGTTTATGGACGAAAGTTAGCCACGGTGGTGTTCTAACATCGGTACTTGGGACGCAAAACCGTCGGACGCATGGTTTCGAAGCGATGTACGAAAAACAGGCCAAAATGGTGCACGAACAAAGGGGCACGCGCTATATCTGGCAGAAGGAGAACTCTGCGAGGTGTTGTGTGTATGGACGAAAAGTAGGCATTACGGAGTTGAGCAAACGCGCCGAAGACCGCAACTCGATATCTCCAACCGGCTGGTCGGTAGAGCGATTCCCAACACCCCATAGACACCGCAATGGGTGAAAATCGGCTAAGTCCCTGAAATGGGTTTTCACCCAAAAACAGGGTGATGGAGACATTGTACGGAGTTGGCGTATATGGACGAAACTTAGCCACGGTGGTGTTCTAACATCACTACTTGGGACGCAAAACCGTCGGACGCATGGTTTCGAAGCGATGTACGAAAAACAGGCCAAAATGGTGCACGAACAAAGGGGCACGCGCTATATCTGGCAGAAGGAGAACTCTGCGAGGTGTTGTGTGTATGGACGAAAAGTAGGCATTACGGAGTTGAGCAAACGCGCCGAAGACCGCAACTCGATATCTCCAACCGGCTGGTCGGTAGAGCGATTCCCAACACCCCATAGACACCGCAATGGGTGAAAATCGGCTAAGTCCCTGAAATGGGTTTTCACCCAAAAACAGGGTGATGGAGACATTGTACGGAGTTGGCGTATATGGACGAAAGTTAGCCACGGTGGTGTTCTAACATCGGTACTTGGGACGCAAAACCGTCGGACGCATGGTTTCGAAGCAATGTGCGAAAAACGGGCCAAAACGGTGCACGAAAAAAGGGGCACGCGCTATATCTGGCAGAAGAACTCTGCGAGGTGTTGTGTGTATGGACGAAAAGTAGGCATTACGGAGTTGAGCAAACGCGCCGAAGACCGCAACTCGATATCTCCAACCGGCTGGTCGGTAGAGCGATTCCCAACACCCCATAGACACCGCAATGGGTGAAAATCGGCTAAGTCCCTGAAATGGGTTTTCACCCAAAAACAGGGTGATGGAGACATTGCACGGAGTTGGCGTATATGGACGAAAGTTAGCCACGGTGGTGTTCTAACATCGGTACTTGGGACGCAAAACCGTCGGACGCATGGTTTCGAAGCGATGTACGAAAAACAGGCCAAAATGGTGCACGAACAAAGGGGCACGCGCTATATCTGGCAGAAGGAGAACTCTGCGAGGTGTTGTGTGTATGGACGAAAAGTAGGCATTACGGAGTTGAGCAAACGCGCCGAAGACCGCAACTCGATATCTCCAACCGGCTGGTCGGTAGAGCGATTCCCAACACCCCATAGACACCGCAATGGGTGAAAATCGGCTAAGTCCCAGAAATGGGTTTTCACCCAAAAACAGGGTGATGGAGACATTGCACGGAGTTGGCGTATATGGACGAAAGTTAGCCACGGTGGTGTTCTAACATCGGTACTTGGGACGCAAAACCGTCGGACGCATGGTTTCGAAGCGATGTACGAAAAACAGGCCAAAATGGTGCACGAACAAAGGGGCACGCGCTATATCTGGCAGAAGGAGAACTCTGCGAGGTGTTGTGTGTATGGACGAAAAGTAGGCATTACGGAGTTGAGCAAACGCGCCGAAGACCGCAACTCGATATCTCCAACCGGCTGGTCGGTAGAGCGATTCCCAACACCCCATAGACACCGCAATGGGTGAAAATCGGCTAAGTCCCAGAAATGGGTTTTCACCCAAAAACAGGGTGATGGAGACATTGCACGGAGTTGGCATATATGGACGAAAGTTAGCCACGGTGGTGTTCTAACATCGGTACTTGGGACGCAAAACCGTCGCACGCATGGTTTCGAGGCAATGTGCGAAAAACGGGCCAAAACGGTGCACGAGCAAAGGGGCACGCGCTATATCTGGCAGAAGGAGAACTCTGCGAGGTGTTGTGTGTATGGACGAAAAGTAGGCATTACGGAGTTGAGCAAACGCGCCGAAGACCGCAACTCGATATCTCCAACCGGCTGGTCGGTAGAGCGATTCCCAACACCCCATAGACACCGCAATGGGTGAAAATCGGCTAAGTCCCTGAAATGGGTTTTCACCCAAAAACAGGGTGATGGAGACATTGTACGGAGTTGGCGTATATGGACGAAACTTAGCCACGGTGGTGTTCTAACATCGGTACTTGGGACGCAAAACCGTCGGACGCATGGTTTCGAAGCGATGTACGAAAAACAGGCCAAAATGGTGCACGAACAAAGGGGCACGCGCTATATCTGGCAGAAGGAGAACTCTGCGAGGTGTTGTGTGTATGGACGAAAAGTAGGCATTACGGAGTTGAGCAAACGCGCCGAAGACCGCAACTCGATATCTCCAACCGGCTGGTCGGTAGAGCGATTCCCAACACCCCATAGACACCGCAATGGGTGAAAATCGGCTAAGTCCCTGAAATGGGTTTTCACCCAAAAACAGGGTGATGGAGACATTGTACGGAGTTGGCGTATATGGACGAAACTTAGCCACGGTGGTGTTCTAACATCACTTCTTGGGACGCAAAACCGTCGGACGCATGGTTTCGAAGCGATGTACGAAAAACAGGCCAAAATGGTGCACGAACAAAGGGGCACGCGCTATATCTGGCAGAAGGAGAACTCTGCGAGGTGTTGTGTGTATGGACGAAAAGTAGGCATTACGGAGTTGAGCAAACGCGCCTAAGACCGCAACTCGATATCTCCAACCGGCTGGTCGGTAGAGCGATTCCCAACACCCCATAGACACCGCAATGGGTGAAAATCGGCTAAGTCCCTGAAATGGGTTTTCACCCAAAAACAGGGTGATGGAGACATTGTACGGAGTTGGCGTATATGGACGAAACTTAGCCACGGTGGTGTTCTAACATCACTACTTGGGACGCAAAACCGTCGGACGCATGGTTTCGAAGCGATGTACGAAAAACAGGCCAAAATGGTGCACGAACAAAGGGGCACGCGCTATATCTGGCAGAAGGAGAACTCTGCGAGGTGTTGTGTGTATGGACGAAAAGTAGGCATTACGGAGTTGAGCAAACGCGCCGAAGACCGCAACTCGATATCTCCAACCGGCTGGTCGGTAGAGCGATTCCCAACACCCCATAGACACCGCAATGGGTGAAAATCGGCTAAGTCCCAGAAATGGGTTTTCACCCAAAAACAGAGTGATGGAGACATTGCACGGAGTTGGCGTATATGGACGAAAGTTAGCCACGGTGGTGTTCTAACATCGGTACTTGGGACGCAAAACCGTCAGACGCATGGTTTAGAAGCGATGTACGAAAAACAGGCCAAAATGGTGCACGAACAAAGGGGCACGCGCTATATCTGGCAGAAGGAGAACTCTGCGAGGTGTTGTGTGTATGGACGAAAAGTAGGCATTACGGAGTTGAGCAAACGCGCCGAAGACCGCAACTCGATATCTCCAACCGGCTGGTCGGTAGAGCGATTCCCAACACCCCATAGACACCGCAATGGGTGAAAATCGGCTAAGTCCCAGAAATGGGTTTTCACCCAAAAACAGGGTGATGGAGACATTGCACGGAGTTGGCGTATATGGACGAAAGTTAGCCACGGTGGTGTTCTAACATCGGTACTTGGGACGCAAAACCGTCGGACGCATGGTTTCGAAGCAATGTGCGAAAAACGGGCCAAAACGGTGCACGAAAAAAGGGGCACGCGCTATATCTGGCAGAAGGAGAACTCTGCGAGGTGTTGTGTGTATGGACGAAAAGTAGGCATTACGGAGTTGAGCAAACGCGCCGAAGACCGCAACTCGATATCTCCAACCGGCTGGTCGGTAGAGCGATTCCCAACACCCCATAGACACCGCAATGGGTGAAAATCGGCTAAGTCCCAGAAATGGGTTTTCACCCAAAAACAGGGTGATGGAGACATTGCACGGAGTTGGCGTATATGGACGAAAGTTAGCCACGGTGGTGTTCTAACATCGGTACTTGGAACGCAAAACCGTCGCACGCATGGTTTAGAAGCGATGTACGAAAAACAGGCCAAAATGGTGCACGAACAAAGGGGCACGCGCTATATCTGGCAGAAGGAGAACTCTGCGAGGTGTTGTGTGTATGGACGAAAAGTAGGCATTACGGAGTTGAGCAAACGCGCCGAAGACCGCAACTCGATATCTCCAACCGGCTGGTCGGTAGAGCGATTCCCAACACCCCATAGACACCGCAATGGGTGAAAATCGGCTAAGTCCCTGAAATGGGTTTTCACCCAAAAACAGGGTGATGGAGACATTGTACGGAGTTGGCGTATATGGACGAAACTTAGCCACGGTGGTGTTCTAACATCACTACTTGGGACGCAAAACCGTCGGACGCATGGTTTCGAAGCGATGTACGAAAAACAGGCCAAAATGGTGCACGAACAAAGGGGCACGCGCTATATCTGGCAGAAGGAGAACTCTGCGAGGTGTTGTGTGTATGGACGAAAAGTAGGCATTACGGAGTTGAGCAAACGCGCCGAAGACCGCAACTCGATATCTCCAACCGGCTGGTCGGTAGAGCGATTCCCAACACCCCATAGACACCGCAATGGGTGAAAATCGGCTAAGTCCCAGAAATGGGTTTTCACCCAAAAACAGGGTGATGGAGACATTGCACGGAGTTGGCGTATATGGACGAAAGTTAGCCACGGTGGTGTTCTAACATCGGTACTTGGGACGCAAAACCGTCGGACGCATGGTTTCGAAGCGATGTACGAAAAACAGGCCAAAATGGTGCACGAACAAAGGGGCACGCGCTATATCTGGCAGAAGGAGAACTCTGCGAGGTGTTGTGTGTATGGACGAAAAGTAGGCATTACGGAGTTGAGCAAACGCGCCGAAGACCGCAACTCGATATCTCCAACCGGCTGGTCGGTAGAGCGATTCCCAACACCCCATAGACACCGCAATGGGTGAAAATCGGCTAAGTCCCAGAAATGGGTTTTCACCCAAAAACAGGGTGATGGAGACATTGCACGGAGTTGGCGTATATGGACGAAAGTTAGCCACGGTGGTGTTCTAACATCGGTACTTGGGACGCAAAACCGTCGGACGCATGGTTTCGAAGCGATGTACGAAAAACAGGCCAAAATGGTGCACGAACAAAGGGGCACGCGCTATATCTGGCAGAAGGAGAACTCTGCGAGGTGTTGTGTGTATGGACGAAAAGTAGGCATTACGGAGTTGAGCAAACGCGCCGAAGACCGCAACTCGATATCTCCAACCGGCTGGTCGGTAGAGCGATTCCCAACACCCCATAGACACCGCAATGGGTGAAAATCGGCTAAGTCCCTGAAATGGGTTTTCACCCAAAAACAGGGTGATGGAGACATTGTACGGAGTTGGCGTATATGGACGAAACTTAGCCACGGTGGTGTTCTAACATCACTACTTGGGACGCAAAACCGTCGGACGCATGGTTTCGAAGCGATGTACGAAAAACAGGCCAAAATGGTGCACGAACAAAGGGGCACGCGCTATATCTGGCAGAAGGAGAACTCTGCGAGGTGTTGTGTGTATGGACGAAAAGTAGGCATTACGGAGTTGAGCAAACGCGCCGAAGACCGCAACTCGATATCTCCAACCGGCTGGTCGGTAGAGCGATTCCCAACACCCCATAGACACCGCAATGGGTGAAAATCGGCTAAGTCCCTGAAATGGGTTTTCACCCAAAAACAGGGTGATGGAGACATTGTACGGAGTTGGCGTATATGGACGAAACTTAGCCACGGTGGTGTTCTAACATCACTACTTGGGACGCAAAACCGTCGGACGCATGGTTTCGAAGCGATGTACGAAAAACAGGCCAAAATGGTGCACGAACAAAGGGGCACGCGCTATATCTGGCAGAAGGAGAACTCTGCGAGGTGTTGTGTGTATGGACGAAAAGTAGGCATTACGGAGTTGAGCAAACGCGCCGAAGACCGCAACTCGATATCTCCAACCGGCTGGTCGGTAGAGCGATTCCCAACACCCCATAGACACCGCAATGGGTGAAAATCGGCTAAGTCCCTGAAATGGGTTTTCACCCAAAAACAGGGTGATGGAGACATTGCACGGAGTTGGCGTTTATGGACGAAAGTTAGCCACGGTGGTGTTCTAACATCGGTACTTGGGACGCAAAACCGTCGGACGCATGGTTTCGAAGCGATGTACGAAAAACAGGCCAAAATGGTGCACGAACAAAGGGGCACGCGCTATATCTGGCAGAAGGAGAACTCTGCGAGGTGTTGTGTGTATGGACGAAAAGTAGGCATTACGGAGTTGAGCAAACGCGCCGAAGACCGCAACTCGATATCTCCAACCGGCTGGTCGGTAGAGCGATTCCCAACACCCCATAGACACCGCAATGGGTGAAAATCGGCTAAGTCCCTGAAATGGGTTTTCACCCAAAAACAGGGTGATGGAGACATTGTACGGAGTTGGCGTATATGGACGAAACTTAGCCACGGTGGTGTTCTAACATCACTACTTGGGACGCAAAACCGTCGGACGCATGGTTTCGAAGCGATGTACGAAAAACAGGCCAAAATGGTGCACGAACAAAGGGGCACGCGCTATATCTGGCAGAAGGAGAACTCTGCGAGGTGTTGTGTGTATGGACGAAAAGTAGGCATTACGGAGTTGAGCAAACGCGCCGAAGACCGCAACTCGATATCTCCAACCGGCTGGTCGGTAGAGCGATTCCCAACACCCCATAGACACCGCAATGGGTGAAAATCGGCTAAGTCCCTGAAATGGGTTTTCACCCAAAAACAGGGTGATGGAGACATTGTACGGAGTTGGCGTATATGGACGAAAGTTAGCCACGGTGGTGTTCTAACATCGGTACTTGGGACGCAAAACCGTCGGACGCATGGTTTCGAAGCAATGTGCGAAAAACGGGCCAAAACGGTGCACGAAAAAAGGGGCACGCGCTATATCTGGCAGAAGAACTCTGCGAGGTGTTGTGTGTATGGACGAAAAGTAGGCATTACGGAGTTGAGCAAACGCGCCGAAGACCGCAACTCGATATCTCCAACCGGCTGGTCGGTAGAGCGATTCCCAACACCCCATAGACACCGCAATGGGTGAAAATCGGCTAAGTCCCTGAAATGGGTTTTCACCCAAAAACAGGGTGATGGAGACATTGCACGGAGTTGGCGTTTATGGACGAAAGTTAGCCACGGTGGTGTTCTAACATCGGTACTTGGGACGCAAAACCGTCGGACGCATGGTTTCGAAGCGATGTACGAAAAACAGGCCAAAATGGTGCACGAACAAAGGGGCACGCGCTATATCTGGCAGAAGGAGAACTCTGCGAGGTGTTGTGTGTATGGACGAAAAGTAGGCATTACGGAGTTGAGCAAACGCGCCGAAGACCGCAACTCGATATCTCCAACCGGCTGGTCGGTAGAGCGATTCCCAACACCCCATAGACACCGCAATGGGTGAAAATCGGCTAAGTCCCTGAAATGGGTTTTCACCCAAAAACAGGGTGATGGAGACATTGTACGGAGTTGGCGTATATGGACGAAACTTAGCCACGGTGGTGTTCTAACATCACTACTTGGGACGCAAAACCGTCGGACGCATGGTTTCGAAGCGATGTACGAAAAACAGGCCAAAATGGTGCACGAACAAAGGGGCACGCGCTATATCTGGCAGAAGGAGAACTCTGCGAGGTGTTGTGTGTATGGACGAAAAGTAGGCATTACGGAGTTGAGCAAACGCGCCGAAGACCGCAACTCGATATCTCCAACCGGCTGGTCGGTAGAGCGATTCCCAACACCCCATAGACACCGCAATGGGTGAAAATCGGCTAAGTCCCTGAAATGGGTTTTCACCCAAAAACAGGGTGATGGAGACATTGCACGGAGTTGGCGTTTATGGACGAAAGTTAGCCACGGTGGTGTTCTAACATCGGTACTTGGGACGCAAAACCGTCGGACGCATGGTTTCGAAGCGATGTACGAAAAACAGGCCAAAATGGTGCACGAACAAAGGGGCACGCGCTATATCTGGCAGAAGGAGAACTCTGCGAGGTGTTGTGTGTATGGACGAAAAGTAGGCATTACGGAGTTGAGCAAACGCGCCGAAGACCGCAACTCGATATCTCCAACCGGCTGGTCGGTAGAGCGATTCCCAACACCCCATAGACACCGCAATGGGTGAAAATCGGCTAAGTCCCTGAAATGGGTTTTCACCCAAAAACAGGGTGATGGAGACATTGTACGGAGTTGGCGTATATGGACGAAACTTAGCCACGGTGGTGTTCTAACATCACTACTTGGGACGCAAAACCGTCGGACGCATGGTTTCGAAGCGATGTACGAAAAACAGGCCAAAATGGTGCACGAACAAAGGGGCACGCGCTATATCTGGCAGAAGGAGAACTCTGCGAGGTGTTGTGTGTATGGACGAAAAGTAGGCATTACGGAGTTGAGCAAACGCGCCGAAGACCGCAACTCGATATCTCCAACCGGCTGGTCGGTAGAGCGATTCCCAACACCCCATAGACACCGCAATGGGTGAAAATCGGCTAAGTCCCAGAAATGGGTTTTCACCCAAAAACAGGGTGATGGAGACATTGCACGGAGTTGGCGTTTATGGACGAAAGTTAGCCACGGTGGTGTTCTAACATCGGTACTTGGGACGCAAAACCGTCGGACGCATGGTTTCGAAGCGATGTACGAAAAACAGGCCAAAATGGTGCACGAACAAAGGGGCACGCGCTATATCTGGCAGAAGGAGAACTCTGCGAGGTGTTGTGTGTATGGACGAAAAGTAGGCATTACGGAGTTGAGCAAACGCGCCGAAGACCGCAACTCGATATCTCCAACCGGCTGGTCGGTAGAGCGATTCCCAACACCCCATAGACACCGCAATGGGTGAAAATCGGCTAAGTCCCTGAAATGGGTTTTCACCCAAAAACAGGGTGATGGAGACATTGTACGGAGTTGGCTTTTATGTACGTAACTTAGCCACGGTGGTGTTCTAACATCACTACTTGGGACGCAAAACCGTCGGACGCATGGTTTCGAAGCGATGTACGAAAAACAGGCCAAAATGGTGCACGAACAAAGGGGCACGCGCTATATCTGGCAGAAGGAGAACTCTGCGAGGTGTTGTGTGTATGGACGAAAAGTAGGCATTACGGAGTTGAGCAAACGCGCCGAAGACCGCAACTCGATATCTCCAACCGGCTGGTCGGTAGAGCGATTCCCAACACCCCATAGACACCGCAATGGGTGAAAATCGGCTAAGTCCCTGAAATGGGTTTTCACCCAAAAACAGGGTGATGGAGACATTGTACGGAGTTGGCGTATATGGACGAAACTTAGCCACGGTGGTGTTCTAACATCACTACTTGGGACGCAAAACCGTCGGACGCATGGTTTCGAAGCGATGTACGAAAAACAGGCCAAAATGGTGCACGAACAAAGGGGCACGCGCTATATCTGGCAGAAGGAGAACTCTGCGAGGTGTTGTGTGTATGGACGAAAAGTAGGCATTACGGAGTTGAGCAAACGCGCCGAAGACCGCAACTCGATATCTCCAACCGGCTGGTCGGTAGAGCGATTCCCAACACCCCATAGACACCGCAATGGGTGAAAATCGGCTAAGTCCCAGAAATGGGTTTTCACCCAAAAACAGAGTGATGGAGACATTGCACGGAGTTGGCGTATATGGACGAAAGTTAGCCACGGTGGTGTTCTAACATCGGTACTTGGGACGCAAAACCGTCAGACGCATGGTTTAGAAGCGATGTACGAAAAACAGGCCAAAATGGTGCACGAACAAAGGGGCACGCGCTATATCTGGCAGAAGGAGAACTCTGCGAGGTGTTGTGTGTATGGACGAAAAGTAGGCATTACGGAGTTGAGCAAACGCGCCGAAGACCGCAACTCGATATCTCCAACCGGCTGGTCGGTAGAGCGATTCCCAACACCCCATAGACACCGCAATGGGTGAAAATCGGCTAAGTCCCAGAAATGGGTTTTCACCCAAAAACAGGGTGATGGAGACATTGCACGGAGTTGGCGTATATGGACGAAAGTTAGCCACGGTGGTGTTCTAACATCGGTACTTGGGACGCAAAACCGTCGGACGCATGGTTTCGAAGCAATGTGCGAAAAACGGGCCAAAACGGTGCACGAAAAAAGGGGCACGCGCTATATCTGGCAGAAGGAGAACTCTGCGAGGTGTTGTGTGTATGGACGAAAAGTAGGCATTACGGAGTTGAGCAAACGCGCCGAAGACCGCAACTCGATATCTCCAACCGGCTGGTCGGTAGAGCGATTCCCAACACCCCATAGACACCGCAATGGGTGAAAATCGGCTAAGTCCCAGAAATGGGTTTTCACCCAAAAACAGGGTGATGGAGACATTGCACGGAGTTGGCGTATATGGACGAAAGTTAGCCACGGTGGTGTTCTAACATCGGTACTTGGAACGCAAAACCGTCGCACGCATGGTTTAGAAGCGATGTACGAAAAACAGGCCAAAATGGTGCACGAACAAAGGGGCACGCGCTATATCTGGCAGAAGGAGAACTCTGCGAGGTGTTGTGTGTATGGACGAAAAGTAGGCATTACGGAGTTGAGCAAACGCGCCGAAGACCGCAACTCGATATCTCCAACCGGCTGGTCGGTAGAGCGATTCCCAACACCCCATAGACACCGCAATGGGTGAAAATCGGCTAAGTCCCTGAAATGGGTTTTCACCCAAAAACAGGGTGATGGAGACATTGTACGGAGTTGGCGTATATGGACGAAACTTAGCCACGGTGGTGTTCTAACATCACTACTTGGGACGCAAAACCGTCGGACGCATGGTTTCGAAGCGATGTACGAAAAACAGGCCAAAATGGTGCACGAACAAAGGGGCACGCGCTATATCTGGCAGAAGGAGAACTCTGCGAGGTGTTGTGTGTATGGACGAAAAGTAGGCATTACGGAGTTGAGCAAACGCGCCGAAGACCGCAACTCGATATCTCCAACCGGCTGGTCGGTAGAGCGATTCCCAACACCCCATAGACACCGCAATGGGTGAAAATCGGCTAAGTCCCAGAAATGGGTTTTCACCCAAAAACAGGGTGATGGAGACATTGCACGGAGTTGGCGTATATGGACGAAAGTTAGCCACGGTGGTGTTCTAACATCGGTACTTGGGACGCAAAACCGTCGGACGCATGGTTTCGAAGCGATGTACGAAAAACAGGCCAAAATGGTGCACGAACAAAGGGGCACGCGCTATATCTGGCAGAAGGAGAACTCTGCGAGGTGTTGTGTGTATGGACGAAAAGTAGGCATTACGGAGTTGAGCAAACGCGCCGAAGACCGCAACTCGATATCTCCAACCGGCTGGTCGGTAGAGCGATTCCCAACACCCCATAGACACCGCAATGGGTGAAAATCGGCTAAGTCCCAGAAATGGGTTTTCACCCAAAAACAGGGTGATGGAGACATTGCACGGAGTTGGCGTATATGGACGAAAGTTAGCCACGGTGGTGTTCTAACATCGGTACTTGGGACGCAAAACCGTCGGACGCATGGTTTCGAAGCGATGTACGAAAAACAGGCCAAAATGGTGCACGAACAAAGGGGCACGCGCTATATCTGGCAGAAGGAGAACTCTGCGAGGTGTTGTGTGTATGGACGAAAAGTAGGCATTACGGAGTTGAGCAAACGCGCCGAAGACCGCAACTCGATATCTCCAACCGGCTGGTCGGTAGAGCGATTCCCAACACCCCATAGACACCGCAATGGGTGAAAATCGGCTAAGTCCCTGAAATGGGTTTTCACCCAAAAACAGGGTGATGGAGACATTGTACGGAGTTGGCGTATATGGACGAAACTTAGCCACGGTGGTGTTCTAACATCACTACTTGGGACGCAAAACCGTCGGACGCATGGTTTCGAAGCGATGTACGAAAAACAGGCCAAAATGGTGCACGAACAAAGGGGCACGCGCTATATCTGGCAGAAGGAGAACTCTGCGAGGTGTTGTGTGTATGGACGAAAAGTAGGCATTACGGAGTTGAGCAAACGCGCCGAAGACCGCAACTCGATATCTCCAACCGGCTGGTCGGTAGAGCGATTCCCAACACCCCATAGACACCGCAATGGGTGAAAATCGGCTAAGTCCCTGAAATGGGTTTTCACCCAAAAACAGGGTGATGGAGACATTGTACGGAGTTGGCGTATATGGACGAAACTTAGCCACGGTGGTGTTCTAACATCACTACTTGGGACGCAAAACCGTCGGACGCATGGTTTCGAAGCGATGTACGAAAAACAGGCCAAAATGGTGCACGAACAAAGGGGCACGCGCTATATCTGGCAGAAGGAGAACTCTGCGAGGTGTTGTGTGTATGGACGAAAAGTAGGCATTACGGAGTTGAGCAAACGCGCCGAAGACCGCAACTCGATATCTCCAACCGGCTGGTCGGTAGAGCGATTCCCAACACCCCATAGACACCGCAATGGGTGAAAATCGGCTAAGTCCCTGAAATGGGTTTTCACCCAAAAACAGGGTGATGGAGACATTGCACGGAGTTGGCGTTTATGGACGAAAGTTAGCCACGGTGGTGTTCTAACATCGGTACTTGGGACGCAAAACCGTCGGACGCATGGTTTCGAAGCGATGTACGAAAAACAGGCCAAAATGGTGCACGAACAAAGGGGCACGCGCTATATCTGGCAGAAGGAGAACTCTGCGAGGTGTTGTGTGTATGGACGAAAAGTAGGCATTACGGAGTTGAGCAAACGCGCCGAAGACCGCAACTCGATATCTCCAACCGGCTGGTCGGTAGAGCGATTCCCAACACCCCATAGACACCGCAATGGGTGAAAATCGGCTAAGTCCCTGAAATGGGTTTTCACCCAAAAACAGGGTGATGGAGACATTGTACGGAGTTGGCGTATATGGACGAAACTTAGCCACGGTGGTGTTCTAACATCACTACTTGGGACGCAAAACCGTCGGACGCATGGTTTCGAAGCGATGTACGAAAAACAGGCCAAAATGGTGCACGAACAAAGGGGCACGCGCTATATCTGGCAGAAGGAGAACTCTGCGAGGTGTTGTGTGTATGGACGAAAAGTAGGCATTACGGAGTTGAGCAAACGCGCCGAAGACCGCAACTCGATATCTCCAACCGGCTGGTCGGTAGAGCGATTCCCAACACCCCATAGACACCGCAATGGGTGAAAATCGGCTAAGTCCCTGAAATGGGTTTTCACCCAAAAACAGGGTGATGGAGACATTGTACGGAGTTGGCGTATATGGACGAAAGTTAGCCACGGTGGTGTTCTAACATCGGTACTTGGGACGCAAAACCGTCGGACGCATGGTTTCGAAGCAATGTGCGAAAAACGGGCCAAAACGGTGCACGAAAAAAGGGGCACGCGCTATATCTGGCAGAAGAACTCTGCGAGGTGTTGTGTGTATGGACGAAAAGTAGGCATTACGGAGTTGAGCAAACGCGCCGAAGACCGCAACTCGATATCTCCAACCGGCTGGTCGGTAGAGCGATTCCCAACACCCCATAGACACCGCAATGGGTGAAAATCGGCTAAGTCCCTGAAATGGGTTTTCACCCAAAAACAGGGTGATGGAGACATTGCACGGAGTTGGCGTTTATGGACGAAAGTTAGCCACGGTGGTGTTCTAACATCGGTACTTGGGACGCAAAACCGTCGGACGCATGGTTTCGAAGCGATGTACGAAAAACAGGCCAAAATGGTGCACGAACAAAGGGGCACGCGCTATATCTGGCAGAAGGAGAACTCTGCGAGGTGTTGTGTGTATGGACGAAAAGTAGGCATTACGGAGTTGAGCAAACGCGCCGAAGACCGCAACTCGATATCTCCAACCGGCTGGTCGGTAGAGCGATTCCCAACACCCCATAGACACCGCAATGGGTGAAAATCGGCTAAGTCCCTGAAATGGGTTTTCACCCAAAAACAGGGTGATGGAGACATTGTACGGAGTTGGCGTATATGGACGAAACTTAGCCACGGTGGTGTTCTAACATCACTACTTGGGACGCAAAACCGTCGGACGCATGGTTTCGAAGCGATGTACGAAAAACAGGCCAAAATGGTGCACGAACAAAGGGGCACGCGCTATATCTGGCAGAAGGAGAACTCTGCGAGGTGTTGTGTGTATGGACGAAAAGTAGGCATTACGGAGTTGAGCAAACGCGCCGAAGACCGCAACTCGATATCTCCAACCGGCTGGTCGGTAGAGCGATTCCCAACACCCCATAGACACCGCAATGGGTGAAAATCGGCTAAGTCCCTGAAATGGGTTTTCACCCAAAAACAGGGTGATGGAGACATTGCACGGAGTTGGCGTTTATGGACGAAAGTTAGCCACGGTGGTGTTCTAACATCGGTACTTGGGACGCAAAACCTTCGGACGCATGGTTTCGAAGCGATGTACGAAAAACAGGCCAAAATGGTGCACGAACAAAGGGGCACGCGCTATATCTGGCAGAAGGAGAACTCTGCGAGGTGTTGTGTGTATGGACGAAAAGTAGGCATTACGGAGTTGAGCAAACGCGCCGAAGACCGCAACTCGATATCTCCAACCGGCTGGTCGGTAGAGCGATTCCCAACACCCCATAGACACCGCAATGGGTGAAAATCGGCTAAGTCCCTGAAATGGGTTTTCACCCAAAAACAGGGTGATGGAGACATTGTACGGAGTTGGCGTATATGGACGAAACTTAGCCACGGTGGTGTTCTAACATCACTACTTGGGACGCAAAACCGTCGGACGCATGGTTTCGAAGCGATGTACGAAAAACAGGCCAAAATGGTGCACGAACAAAGGGGCACGCGCTATATCTGGCAGAAGGAGAACTCTGCGAGGTGTTGTGTGTATGGACGAAAAGTAGGCATTACGGAGTTGAGCAAACGCGCCGAAGACCGCAACTCGATATCTCCAACCGGCTGGTCGGTAGAGCGATTCCCAACACCCCATAGACACCGCAATGGGTGAAAATCGGCTAAGTCCCAGAAATGGGTTTTCACCCAAAAACAGGGTGATGGAGACATTGTACGGAGTTGGCGTATATGGACGAAACTTAGCCACGGTGGTGTTCTAACATCGGTACTTGGGACGCAAAACCGTCGGACGCATGGTTTCGAAGCGATGTACGAAAAACAGGCCAAAATGGTGCACGAACAAAGGGGCACGCGCTATATCTGGCAGAAGGAGAACTCTGCGAGGTGTTGTGTGTATGGACGAAAAGTAGGCATTACGGAGTTGAGCAAACGCGCCGAAGACCGCAACTCGATATCTCCAACCGGCTGGTCGGTAGAGCGATTCCCAACACCCCATAGACACCGCAATGGGTGAAAATCGGCTAAGTCCCTGAAATGGGTTTTCACCCAAAAACAGGGTGATGGAGACATTGCACAGAGTTGGCGTTTATGGACGAAAGTTAGCCACGGTGGTGTTCTAACATCGGTACTTGGGACGCAAAACCGTCGGACGCATGGTTTCGAAGCGATGTACGAAAAACAGGCCAAAATGGTGCACGAACAAAGGGGCACGCGCTATATCTGGCAGAAGGAGAACTCTGCGAGGTGTTGTGTGTATGGACGAAAAGTAGGCATTACGGAGTTGAGCAAACGCGCCGAAGACCGCAACTCGATATCTCCAACCGGCTGGTCGGTAGAGCGATTCCCAACACCCCATAGACACCGCAATGGGTGAAAATCGGCTAAGTCCCTGAAATGGGTTTTCACCCAAAAACAGGGTGATGGAGACATTGCACGGAGTTGGCGTTTATGGACGAAAGTTAGCCACGGTGGTGTTCTAACATCGGTACTTGGGACGCAAAACCGTCGGACGCATGGTTTCGAAGCGATGTACGAAAAACAGGCCAAAATGGTGCACGAACAAAGGGGCACGCGCTATATCTGGCAGAAGGAGAACTCTGCGAGGTGTTGTGTGTATGGACGAAAAGTAGGCATTACGGAGTTGAGCAAACGCGCCGAAGACCGCAACTCGATATCTCCAACCGGCTGGTCGGTAGAGCGATTCCCAACACCCCATAGACACCGCAATGGGTGAAAATCGGCTAAGTCCCTGAAATGGGTTTTCACCCAAAAACAGGGTGATGGAGACATTGTACGGAGTTGGCGTATATGGACGAAACTTAGCCACGGTGGTGTTCTAACATCACTACTTGGGACGCAAAACCGTCGGACGCATGGTTTCGAAGCGATGTACGAAAAACAGGCCAAAATGGTGCACGAACAAAGGGGCACGCGCTATATCTGGCAGAAGGAGAACTCTGCGAGGTGTTGTGTGTATGGACGAAAAGTAGGCATTACGGAGTTGAGCAAACGCGCCGAAGACCGCAACTCGATATCTCCAACCGGCTGGTCGGTAGAGCGATTCCCAACACCCCATAGACACCGCAATGGGTGAAAATCGGCTAAGTCCCTGAAATGGGTTTTCACCCAAAAACAGGGTGATGGAGACATTGCACGGAGTTGGCGTTTATGGACGAAAGTTAGCCACGGTGGTGTTCTAACATCGGTACTTGGGACGCAAAACCGTCGGACGCATGGTTTCGAAGCGATGTACGAAAAACAGGCCAAAATGGTGCACGAACAAAGGGGCACGCGCTATATCTGGCAGAAGGAGAACTCTGCGAGGTGTTGTGTGTATGGACGAAAAGTAGGCATTACGGAGTTGAGCAAACGCGCCGAAGACCGCAACTCGATATCTCCAACCGGCTGGTCGGTAGAGCGATTCCCAACACCCCATAGACACCGCAATGGGTGAAAATCGGCTAAGTCCCTGAAATGGGTTTTCACCCAAAAACAGGGTGATGGAGACATTGTACGGAGTTGGCGTATATGGACGAAACTTAGCCACGGTGGTGTTCTAACATCACTACTTGGGACGCAAAACCGTCGGACGCATGGTTTCGAAGCGATGTACGAAAAACAGGCCAAAATGGTGCACGAACAAAGGGGCACGCGCTATATCTGGCAGAAGGAGAACTCTGCGAGGTGTTGTGTGTATGGACGAAAAGTAGGCATTACGGAGTTGAGCAAACGCGCCGAAGACCGCAACTCGATATCTCCAACCGGCTGGTCGGTAGAGCGATTCCCAACACCCCATAGACACCGCAATGGGTGAAAATCGGCTAAGTCCCTGAAATGGGTTTTCACCCAAAAACAGGGTGATGGAGACATTGCACAGAGTTGGCGTTTATGGACGAAAGTTAGCCACGGTGGTGTTCTAACATCGGTACTTGGGACGCAAAACCGTCGGACGCATGGTTTCGAAGCGATGTACGAAAAACAGGCCAAAATGGTGCACGAACAAAGGGGCACGCGCTATATCTGGCAGAAGGAGAACTCTGCGAGGTGTTGTGTGTATGGACGAAAAGTAGGCATTACGGAGTTGAGCAAACGCGCCGAAGACCGCAACTCGATATCTCCAACCGGCTGGTCGGTAGAGCGATTCCCAACACCCCATAGACACCGCAATGGGTGAAAATCGGCTAAGTCCCTGAAATGGGTTTTCACCCAAAAACAGGGTGATGGAGACATTGTACGGAGTTGGCGTATATGGACGAAACTTAGCCACGGTGGTGTTCTAACATCACTACTTGGGACGCAAAACCGTCGGACGCATGGTTTCGAAGCGATGTACGAAAAACAGGCCAAAATGGTGCACGAACAAAGGGGCACGCGCTATATCTGGCAGAAGGAGAACTCTGCGAGGTGTTGTGTGTATGGACGAAAAGTAGGCATTACGGAGTTGAGCAAACGCGCCGAAGACCGCAACTCGATATCTCCAACCGGCTGGTCGGTAGAGCGATTCCCAACACCCCATAGACACCGCAATGGGTGAAAATCGGCTAAGTCCCTGAAATGGGTTTTCACCCAAAAACAGGGTGATGGAGACATTGTACGGAGTTGGCGTATATGGACGAAACTTAGCCACGGTGGTGTTCTAACATCACTACTTGGGACGCAAAACCGTCGGACGCATGGTTTCGAAGCGATGTACGAAAAACAGGCCAAAATGGTGCACGAACAAAGGGGCACGCGCTATATCTGGCAGAAGGAGAACTCTGCGAGGTGTTGTGTGTATGGACGAAAAGTAGGCATTACGGAGTTGAGCAAACGCGCCGAAGACCGCAACTCGATATCTCCAACCGGCTGGTCGGTAGAGCGATTCCCAACACCCCATAGACACCGCAATGGGTGAAAATCGGCTAAGTCCCTGAAATGGGTTTTCACCCAAAAACAGGGTGATGGAGACATTGTACGGAGTTGGCGTATATGGACGAAACTTAGCCACGGTGGTGTTCTAACATCACTACTTGGGACGCAAAACCGTCGGACGCATGGTTTCGAAGCGATGTACGAAAAACAGGCCAAAATGGTGCACGAACAAAGGGGCACGCGCTATATCTGGCAGAAGGAGAACTCTGCGAGGTGTTGTGTGTATGGACGAAAAGTAGGCATTACGGAGTTGAGCAAACGCGCCGAAGACCGCAACTCGATATCTCCAACCGGCTGGTCGGTAGAGCGATTCCCAACACCCCATAGACACCGCAATGGGTGAAAATCGGCTAAGTCCCTGAAATGGGTTTTCACCCAAAAACAGGGTGATGGAGACATTGTACGGAGTTGGCGTATATGGACGAAACTTAGCCACGGTGGTGTTCTAACATCACTACTTGGGACGCAAAACCGTCGGACGCATGGTTTCGAAGCGATGTACGAAAAACAGGCCAAAATGGTGCACGAACAAAGGGGCACGCGCTATATCTGGCAGAAGGAGAACTCTGCGAGGTGTTGTGTGTATGGACGAAAAGTAGGCATTACGGAGTTGAATAAACGCGCCGAACACCGCAACTCGATATCTCCAACCGGCTGGTCGGTAGAGCGATTCCCAACACCCCATAGACACCGCAATGGGTGAAAATCGGCTAAGTCCCTGAAATGGGTTTTCACCCAAAAACAGGGTGATGGAGACATTGCACGGAGTTGGCGTTTATGGACGAAAGTTAGCCACGGTGGTGTTCTAACATCGGTACTTGGGACGCAAAACCGTCGGACGCATGGTTTCGAAGCGATGTACGAAAAACAGGCCAAAATGGTGCACGAACAAAGGGGCACGCGCTATATCTGGCAGAAGGAGAACTCTGCGAGGTGTTGTGTGTATGGACGAAAAGTAGGCATTACGGAGTTGAGCAAACGCGCCGAAGACCGCAACTCGATATCTCCAACCGGCTGGTCGGTAGAGCGATTCCCAACACCCCATAGACACCGCAATGGGTGAAAATCGGCTAAGTCCCTGAAATGGGTTTTCACCCAAAAACAGGGTGATGGAGACATTGCACGGAGTTGGCGTTTATGGACGAAAGTTAGCCACGGTGGTGTTCTAACATCGGTACTTGGGACGCAAAACCGTCGGACGCATGGTTTCGAAGCGATGTACGAAAAACAGGCCAAAATGGTGCACGAACAAAGGGGCACGCGCTATATCTGGCAGAAGGAGAACTCTGCGAGGTGTTGTGTGTATGGACGAAAAGTAGGCATTACGGAGTTGAGCAAACGCGCCGAAGACCGCAACTCGATATCTCCAACCGGCTGGTCGGTAGAGCGATTCCCAACACCCCATAGACACCGCAATGGGTGAAAATCGGCTAAGTCCCAGAAATGGGTTTTCACCCAAAAACAGGGTGATGGAGACATTGCACGGAGTTGGCATATATGGACGAAAGTTAGCCACGGTGGTGTTCTAACATCGGTACTTGGGACGCAAAACCGTCGGACGCATGGTTTAGAAGCGATGTACGAAAAACAGGCCAAAATGGTGCACGAACAAAGGGGCACGCGCTATATCTGGCAGAAGGAGAACTCTGCGAGGTGTTGTGTGTATGGACGAAAAGTAGGCATTACGGAGTTGAGCAAACGCGCCGAAGACCGCAACTCGATATCTCCAACCGGCTGGTCGGTAGAGCGATTCCCAACACCCCATAGACACCGCAATGGGTGAAAATCGGCTAAGTCCCAGAAATGGGTTTTCACCCAAAAACAGGGTGATGGAGACATTGCACGGAGTTGGCGTATATGGACGAAAGTTAGCCACGGTGGTGTTCTAACATCGGTACTTGGGACGCAAAACCGTCGGACGCATGGTTTCGAAGCGATGTACGAAAAACAGGCCAAAATGGTGCACGAACAAAGGGGCACGCGCTATATCTGGCAGAAGGAGAACTCTGCGAGGTGTTGTGTGTATGGACGAAAAGTAGGCATTACGGAGTTGAGCAAACGCGCCGAAGACCGCAACTCGATATCTCCAACCGGCTGGTCGGTAGAGCGATTCCCAACACCCCATAGACACCGCAATGGGTGAAAATCGGCTAAGTCCCAGAAATGGGTTTTCACCCAAAAACAGGGTGATGGAGACATTGCACGGAGTTGGCGTATATGGACGAAAGTTAGCCACGGTGGTGTTCTAACATCGGTACTTGGGACGCAAAACCGTCGGACGCATGGTTTAGAAGCGATGTACGAAAAACAGGCCAAAATGGTGCACGAACAAAGGGGCACGCGCTATATCTGGCAGAAGGAGAACTCTGCGAGGTGTTGTGTGTATGGACGAAAAGTAGGCATTACGGAGTTGAGCAAACGCGCCGAAGACCGCAACTCGATATCTCCAACCGGCTGGTCGGTAGAGCGATTCCCAACACCCCATAGACACCGCAATGGGTGAAAATCGGCTAAGTCCCTGAAATGGGTTTTCACCCAAAAACAGGGTGATGGAGACATTGTACGGAGTTGGCGTATATGGACGAAACTTAGCCACGGTGGTGTTCTAACATCACTACTTGGGACGCAAAACCGTCGGACGCATGGTTTCGAAGCGATGTACGAAAAACAGGCCAAAATGGTGCACGAACAAAGGGGCACGCGCTATATCTGGCAGAAGGAGAACTCTGCGAGGTGTTGTGTGTATGGACGAAAAGTAGGCATTACGGAGTTGAGCAAACGCGCCGAAGACCGCAACTCGATATCTCCAACCGGCTGGTCGGTAGAGCGATTCCCAACACCCCATAGACACCGCAATGGGTGAAAATCGGCTAAGTCCCTGAAATGGGTTTTCACCCAAAAACAGGGTGATGGAGACATTGTACGGAGTTGGCGTATATGGACGAAACTTAGCCACGGTGGTGTTCTAACATCACTACTTGGGACGCAAAACCGTCGGACGCATGGTTTCGAAGCGATGTACGAAAAACAGGCCAAAATGGTGCACGAACAAAGGGGCACGCGCTATATCTGGCAGAAGGAGAACTCTGCGAGGTGTTGTGTGTATGGACGAAAAGTAGGCATTACGGAGTTGAGCAAACGCGCCGAAGACCGCAACTCGATATCTCCAACCGGCTGGTCGGTAGAGCGATTCCCAACACCCCATAGACACCGCAATGGGTGAAAATCGGCTAAGTCCCTGAAATGGGTTTTCACCCAAAAACAG
The DNA here is from genome assembly GCF_943737925.1 of Anopheles nili. Taxonomy (NCBI): domain Eukaryota; kingdom Metazoa; phylum Arthropoda; class Insecta; order Diptera; family Culicidae; genus Anopheles; species Anopheles nili. Next base: position 130,365 of record NW_026525519.1, read on the forward strand.
GGTGATGGAGACATTGCACGGAGTTGGCGTTTATGGACGAAAGTTAGCCACGGTGGTGTTCTAACATCGGTACTTGGGACGCAAAACCGTCGGACGCATGGTTTCGAAGCGATGTACGAAAAACAGGCCAAAATGGTGCACGAACAAAGGGGCACGCGCTATATCTGGCAGAAGGAGAACTCTGCGAGGTGTTGTGTGTATGGACGAAAAGTAGGCATTACGGAGTTGAGCAAACGCGCCGAAGACCGCAACTCGATATCTCCAACCGGCTGGTCGGTAGAGCGATTCCCAACACCCCATAGACACCGCAATGGGTGAAAATCGGCTAAGTCCCTGAAATGGGTTTTCACCCAAAAACAGGGTGATGGAGACATTGTACGGAGTTGGCGTATATGGACGAAACTTAGCCACGGTGGTGTTCTAACATCACTACTTGGGACGCAAAACCGTCGGACGCATGGTTTCGAAGCGATGTACGAAAAACAGGCCAAAATGGTGCACGAACAAAGGGGCACGCGCTATATCTGGCAGAAGGAGAACTCTGCGAGGTGTTGTGTGTATGGACGAAAAGTAGGCATTACGGAGTTGAGCAAACGCGCCGAAGACCGCAACTCGATATCTCCAACCGGCTGGTCGGTAGAGCGATTCCCAACACCCCATAGACACCGCAATGGGTGAAAATCGGCTAAGTCCCTGAAATGGGTTTTCACCCAAAAACAGGGTGATGGAGACATTGTACGGAGTTGGCGTATATGGACGAAAGTTAGCCACGGTGGTGTTCTAACATCGGTACTTGGGACGCAAAACCGTCGGACGCATGGTTTCGAAGCAATGTGCGAAAAACGGGCCAAAACGGTGCACGAAAAAAGGGGCACGCGCTATATCTGGCAGAAGGAGAACTCTGCGAGGTGTTGTGTGTATGGACGAAAAGTAGGCATTACGGAGTTGAGCAAACGCGCCGAAGACCGCAACTCGATATCTCCAACCGGCTGGTCGGTAGAGCGATTCCCAACACCCCATAGACACCGCAATGGGTGAAAATCGGCTAAGTCCCTGAAATGGGTTTTCACCCAAAAACAGGGTGATGGAGACATTGCACGGAGTTGGCGTTTATGGACGAAAGTTAGCCACGGTGGTGTTCTAACATCGGTACTTGGGACGCAAAACCGTCGGACGCATGGTTTCGAAGCGATGTACGAAAAACAGGCCAAAATGGTGCACGAACAAAGGGGCACGCGCTATATCTGGCAGAAGGAGAACTCTGCGAGGTGTTGTGTGTATGGACGAAAAGTAGGCATTACGGAGTTGAGCAAACGCGCCGAAGACCGCAACTCGATATCTCCAACCGGCTGGTCGGTAGAGCGATTCCCAACACCCCATAGACACCGCAATGGGTGAAAATCGGCTAAGTCCCTGAAATGGGTTTTCACCCAAAAACAGGGTGATGGAGACATTGTACGGAGTTGGCGTATATGGACGAAACTTAGCCACGGTGGTGTTCTAACATCACTACTTGGGACGCAAAACCGTCGGACGCATGGTTTCGAAGCGATGTACGAAAAACAGGCCAAAATGGTGCACGAACAAAGGGGCACGCGCTATATCTGGCAGAAGGAGAACTCTGCGAGGTGTTGTGTGTATGGACGAAAAGTAGGCATTACGGAGTTGAGCAAACGCGCCGAAGACCGCAACTCGATATCTCCAACCGGCTGGTCGGTAGAGCGATTCCCAACACCCCATAGACACCGCAATGGGTGAAAATCGGCTAAGTCCCTGAAATGGGTTTTCACCCAAAAACAGGGTGATGGAGACATTGCACGGAGTTGGCGTTTATGGACGAAAGTTAGCCACGGTGGTGTTCTAACATCGGTACTTGGGACGCAAAACCGTCGGACGCATGGTTTCGAAGCGATGTACGAAAAACAGGCCAAAATGGTGCACGAACAAAGGGGCACGCGCTATATCTGGCAGAAGGAGAACTCTGCGAGGTGTTGTGTGTATGGACGAAAAGTAGGCATTACGGAGTTGAGCAAACGCGCCGAAGACCGCAACTCGATATCTCCAACCGGCTGGTCGGTAGAGCGATTCCCAACACCCCATAGACACCGCAATGGGTGAAAATCGGCTAAGTCCCTGAAATGGGTTTTCACCCAAAAACAGGGTGATGGAGACATTGTACGGAGTTGGCGTATATGGACGAAACTTAGCCACGGTGGTGTTCTAACATCACTACTTGGGACGCAAAACCGTCGGACGCATGGTTTCGAAGCGATGTACGAAAAACAGGCCAAAATGGTGCACGAACAAAGGGGCACGCGCTATATCTGGCAGAAGGAGAACTCTGCGAGGTGTTGTGTGTATGGACGAAAAGTAGGCATTACGGAGTTGAGCAAACGCGCCGAAGACCGCAACTCGATATCTCCAACCGGCTGGTCGGTAGAGCGATTCCCAACACCCCATAGACACCGCAATGGGTGAAAATCGGCTAAGTCCCAGAAATGGGTTTTCACCCAAAAACAGGGTGATGGAGACATTGTACGGAGTTGGCGTATATGGACGAAACTTAGCCACGGTGGTGTTCTAACATCGGTACTTGGGACGCAAAACCGTCGGACGCATGGTTTCGAAGCGATGTACGAAAAACAGGCCAAAATGGTGCACGAACAAAGGGGCACGCGCTATATCTGGCAGAAGGAGAACTCTGCGAGGTGTTGTGTGTATGGACGAAAAGTAGGCATTACGGAGTTGAGCAAACGCGCCGAAGACCGCAACTCGATATCTCCAACCGGCTGGTCGGTAGAGCGATTCCCAACACCCCATAGACACCGCAATGGGTGAAAATCGGCTAAGTCCCTGAAATGGGTTTTCACCCAAAAACAGGGTGATGGAGACATTGCACAGAGTTGGCGTTTATGGACGAAAGTTAGCCACGGTGGTGTTCTAACATCGGTACTTGGGACGCAAAACCGTCGGACGCATGGTTTCGAAGCGATGTACGAAAAACAGGCCAAAATGGTGCACGAACAAAGGGGCACGCGCTATATCTGGCAGAAGGAGAACTCTGCGAGGTGTTGTGTGTATGGACGAAAAGTAGGCATTACGGAGTTGAGCAAACGCGCCGAAGACCGCAACTCGATATCTCCAACCGGCTGGTCGGTAGAGCGATTCCCAACACCCCATAGACACCGCAATGGGTGAAAATCGGCTAAGTCCCTGAAATGGGTTTTCACCCAAAAACAGGGTGATGGAGACATTGCACGGAGTTGGCGTATATGGACGAAACTTAGCCACGGTGGTGTTCTAACATCACTACTTGGGACGCAAAACCGTCGGACGCATGGTTTCGAAGCGATGTACGAAAAACAGGCCAAAATGGTGCACGAACAAAGGGGCACGCGCTATATCTGGCAGAAGGAGAACTCTGCGAGGTGTTGTGTGTATGGACGAAAAGTAGGCATTACGGAGTTGAGCAAACGCGCCGAAGACCGCAACTCGATATCTCCAACCGGCTGGTCGGTAGAGCGATTCCCAACACCCCATAGACACCGCAATGGGTGAAAATCGGCTAAGTCCCAGAAATGGGTTTTCACCCAAAAACAGGGTGATGGAGACATTGCACGGAGTTGGCGTATATGGACGAAAGTTAGCCACGGTGGTGTTCTAACATCGGTACTTGGGACGCAAAACCGTCGGACGCATGGTTTCGAAGCGATGTACGAAAAACAGGCCAAAATGGTGCACGAACAAAGGGGCACGCGCTATATCTGGCAGAAGGAGAACTCTGCGAGGTGTTGTGTGTATGGACGAAAAGTAGGCATTACGGAGTTGAGCAAACGCGCCGAAGACCGCAACTCGATATCTCCAACCGGCTGGTCGGTAGAGCGATTCCCAACACCCCATAGACACCGCAATGGGTGAAAATCGGCTAAGTCCCAGAAATGGGTTTTCACCCAAAAACAGGGTGATGGAGACATTGCACGGAGTTGGCGTATATGGACGAAAGTTAGCCACGGTGGTGTTCTAACATCGGTACTTGGGACGCAAAACCGTCGGACGCATGGTTTCGAAGCGATGTACGAAAAACAGGCCAAAATGGTGCACGAACAAAGGGGCACGCGCTATATCTGGCAGAAGGAGAACTCTGCGAGGTGTTGTGTGTATGGACGAAAAGTAGGCATTACGGAGTTGAGCAAACGCGCCGAAGACCGCAACTCGATATCTCCAACCGGCTGGTCGGTAGAGCGATTCCCAACACCCCATAGACACCGCAATGGGTGAAAATCGGCTAAGTCCCAGAAATGGGTTTTCACCCAAAACCAGGGTGATGGAGACATTGTACGGAGTTGGCGTATATGGACGAAACTTAGCCACGGTGGTGTTCTAACATCGGTACTTGGGACGCAAAACCGTCGGACGCATGGTTTCGAAGCGATGTACGAAAAACAGGCCAAAATGGTGCACGAACAAAGGGGCACGCGCTATATCTGGCAGAAGGAGAACTCTGCGAGGTGTTGTGTGTATGGACGAAAAGTAGGCATTACGGAGTTGAGCAAACGCGCCGAAGACCGCAACTCGATATCTCCAACCGGCTGGTCGGTAGAGCGATTCCCAACACCCCATAGACACCGCAATGGGTGAAAATCGGCTAAGTCCCAGAAATGGGTTTTCACCCAAAAACAGGGTGATGGAGACATTGCACGGAGTTGGCGTATATGGACGAAAGTTAGCCACGGTGGTGTTCTAACATCGGTACTTGGGACGCAAAACCGTCGGACGCATGGTTTCGAAGCGATGTACGAAAAACAGGCCAAAATGGTGCACGAACAAAGGGGCACGCGCTATATCTGGCAGAAGGAGAACTCTGCGAGGTGTTGTGTGTATGGACGAAAAGTAGGCATTACGGAGTTGAGCAAACGCGCCGAAGACCGCAACTCGATATCTCCAACCGGCTGGTCGGTAGAGCGATTCCCAACACCCCATAGACACCGCAATGGGTGAAAATCGGCTAAGTCCCAGAAATGGGTTTTCACCCAAAACCAGGGTGATGGAGACATTGTACGGAGTTGGCGTATATGGACGAAACTTAGCCACGGTGGTGTTCTAACATCACTACTTGGGACGCAAAACCGTCGGACGCATGGTTTCGAAGCGATGTACGAAAAACAGGCCAAAATGGTGCACGAACAAAGGGGCACGCGCTATATCTGGCAGAAGGAGAACTCTGCGAGGTGTTGTGTGTATGGACGAAAAGTAGGCATTACGGAGTTGAGCAAACGCGCCGAAGACCGCAACTCGATATCTCCAACCGGCTGGTCGGTAGAGCGATTCCCAACACCCCATAGACACCGCAATGGGTGAAAATCGGCTAAGTCCCAGAAATGGGTTTTCACCCAAAAACAGGGTGATGGAGACATTGCACGGAGTTGGCGTATATGGACGAAAGTTAGCCACGGTGGTGTTCTAACATCGGTACTTGGGACGCAAAACCGTCGCACGCATGGTTTCGAGGCAATGTGCGAAAAACGGGCCAAAACGGTGCACGAGCAAAGGGGCACGCGCTATATCTGGCAGAAGGAGAACTCTGCGAGGTGTTGTGTGTATGGACGAAAAGTAGGCATTACGGAGTTGAGCAAACGCGCCGAAGACCGCAACTCGATATCTCCAACCGGCTGGTCGGTAGAGCGATTCCCAACACCCCATAGACACCGCAATGGGTGAAAATCGGCTAAGTCCCAGAAATGGGTTTTCACCCAAAAACAGGGTGATGGAGACATTGCACGGAGTTGGCGTATATGGACGAAAGTTAGCCACGGTGGTGTTCTAACATCGGTACTTGGGACGCAAAACCGTCGGACGCATGGTTTCGAAGCGATGTACGAAAAACAGGCCAAAATGGTGCACGAACAAAGGGGCACGCGCTATATCTGGCAGAAGGAGAACTCTGCGAGGTGTTGTGTGTATGGACGAAAAGTAGGCATTACGGAGTTGAGCAAACGCGCCGAAGACCGCAACTCGATATCTCCAACCGGCTGGTCGGTAGAGCGATTCCCAACACCCCATAGACACCGCAATGGGTGAAAATCGGCTAAGTCCCAGAAATGGGTTTTCACCCAAAAACAGGGTGATGGAGACATTGCACGGAGTTGGCGTATATGGACGAAAGTTAGCCACGGTGGTGTTCTAACATCGGTACTTGGGACGCAAAACCGTCGGACGCATGGTTTCGAAGCAATGTGCGAAAAACGGGCCAAAACGGTGCACGAAAAAAGGGGCACGCGCTATATCTGGCAGAAGGAGAACTCTGCGAGGTGTTGTGTGTATGGACGAAAAGTAGGCATTACGGAGTTGAGCAAACGCGCCGAAGACCGCAACTCGATATCTCCAACCGGCTGGTCGGTAGAGCGATTCCCAACACCCCATAGACACCGCAATGGGTGAAAATCGGCTAAGTCCCAGAAATGGGTTTTCACCCAAAAACAGGGTGATGGAGACATTGCACGGAGTTGGCGTATATGGACGAAACTTAGCCACGGTGGTGTTCTAACATCACTACTTGGGACGCAAAACCGTCGGACGCATGGTTTCGAAGCGATGTACGAAAAACAGGCCAAAATGGTGCACGAACAAAGGGGCACGCGCTATATCTGGCAGAAGGAGAACTCTGCGAGGTGTTGTGTGTATGGACGAAAAGTAGGCATTACGGAGTTGAGCAAACGCGCCGAAGACCGCAACTCGATATCTCCAACCGGCTGGTCGGTAGAGCGATTCCCAACACCCCATAGACACCGCAATGGGTGAAAATCGGCTAAGTCCCAGAAATGGGTTTTCACCCAAAAACAGGGTGATGGAGACATTACACGGAGTTGGCGTATATGGACGAAAGTTAGCCACGGTGGTGTTCTAACATCGGTACTTGGGACGCAAAACCGTCGGACGCATGGTTTCGAAGCGATGTACGAAAAACAGGCCAAAATGGTGCACGAACAAAGGGGCACGCGCTATATCTGGCAGAAGGAGAACTCTGCGAGGTGTTGTGTGTATGGACGAAAAGTAGGCATTACGGAGTTGAGCAAACGCGCCGAAGACCGCAACTCGATATCTCCAACCGGCTGGTCGGTAGAGCGATTCCCAACACCCCATAGACACCGCAATGGGTGAAAATCGGCTAAGTCCCAGAAATGGGTTTTCACCCAAAACCAGGGTGATGGAGACATTGTACGGAGTTGGCGTATATGGACGAAACTTAGCCACGGTGGTGTTCTAACATCACTACTTGGGACGCAAAACCGTCGGACGCATGGTTTCGAAGCGATGTACGAAAAACAGGCCAAAATGGTGCACGAACAAAGGGGCACGCGCTATATCTGGCAGAAGGAGAACTCTGCGAGGTGTTGTGTGTATGGACGAAAAGTAGGCATTACGGAGTTGAGCAAACGCGCCGAAGACCGCAACTCGATATCTCCAACCGGCTGGTCGGTAGAGCGATTCCCAACACCCCATAGACACCGCAATGGGTGAAAATCGGCTAAGTCCCAGAAATGGGTTGTCACCCAAAAACAGGGTGATGGAGACATTACACGGAGTTGGCGTATATGGACGAAAGTTAGCCACGGTGGTGTTCTAACATCGGTACTTGGGACGCAAAACCGTCGGACGCATGGTTTCGAAGCGATGTACGAAAAACAGGCCAAAATGGTGCACGAACAAAGGGGCACGCGCTATATCTGGCAGAAGGAGAACTCTGCGAGGTGTTGTGTGTATGGACGAAAAGTAGGCATTACGGAGTTGAGCAAACGCGCCGAAGACCGCAACTCGATATCTCCAACCGGCTGGTCGGTAGAGCGATTCCCAACACCCCATAGACACCGCAATGGGTGAAAATCGGCTAAGTCCCAGAAATGGGTTTTCACCCAAAAACAGGGTGATGGAGACATTGCACGGAGTTGGCGTATATGGACGAAAGTTAGCCACGGTGGTGTTCTAACATCGGTACTTGGGACGCAAAACCGTCGGACGCATGGTTTCGAAGCGATGTACGAAAAACAGGCCAAAATGGTGCACGAACAAAGGGGCACGCGCTATATCTGGCAGAAGGAGAACTCTGCGAGGTGTTGTGTGTATGGACGAAAAGTAGGCATTACGGAGTTGAGCAAACGCGCCGAAGACCGCAACTCGATATCTCCAACCGGCTGGTCGGTAGAGCGATTCCCAACACCCCATAGACACCGCAATGGGTGAAAATCGGCTAAGTCCCAGAAATGGGTTTTCACCCAAAAACAGGGTGATGGAGACATTGTACGGAGTTGGCGTATATGGACGAAACTTAGCCACGGTGGTGTTCTAACATCACTACTTGGGACACAAAAGCGTCGGACGCATGGTTTCGAGGCAATGTGCGAAAAACGGGCCAAAACGGTGCACGAACAAAGGGGCACGCGCTATATCTGGCAGAAGGAGAACTCTGCGAGGTGTTGTGTGTATGGACGAAAAGTAGGCATTACGGAGTTGAGCAAACGCGCCGAAGACCGCAACTCGATATCTCCAACCGGCTGGTCGGTAGAGCGATTCCCAACACCCCATAGACACCGCAATGGGTGAAAATCGGCTAAGTCCCAGAAATGGGTTTTCACCCAAAAACAGGGTGATGGAGACATTACACGGAGTTGGCGTATATGGACGAAAGTTAGCCACGGTGGTGTTCTAACATCGGTACTTGGGACGCAAAACCGTCGGACGCATGGTTTCGAAGCGATGTACGAAAAACAGGCCAAAATGGTGCACGAACAAAGGGGCACGCGCTATATCTGGCAGAAGGAGAACTCTGCGAGGTGTTGTGTGTATGGACGAAAAGTAGGCATTACGGAGTTGAGCAAACGCGCCGAAGACCGCAACTCGATATCTCCAACCGGCTGGTCGGTAGAGCGATTCCCAACACCCCATAGACACCGCAATGGGTGAAAATCGGCTAAGTCCCAGAAATGGGTTTTCACCCAAAAACAGGGTGATGGAGACATTGCACGGAGTTGGCGTATATGGACGAAAGTTAGCCACGGTGGTGTTCTAACATCGGTACTTGGGACGCAAAACCGTCGGACGCATGGTTTCGAAGCGATGTACGAAAAACAGGCCAAAATGGTGCACGAACAAAGGGGCACGCGCTATATCTGGCAGAAGGAGAACTCTGCGAGGTGTTGTGTGTATGGACGAAAAGTAGGCATTACGGAGTTGAGCAAACGCGCCGAAGACCGCAACTCGATATCTCCAACCGGCTGGTCGGTAGAGCGATTCCCAACACCCCATAGACACCGCAATGGGTGAAAATCGGCTAAGTCCCAGAAATGGGTTTTCACCCAAAACCAGGGTGATGGAGACATTGTACGGAGTTGGCGTATATGGACGAAACTTAGCCACGGTGGTGTTCTAACATCACTACTTGGGACGCAAAACCGTCGGACGCATGGTTTCGAAGCGATGTACGAAAAACAGGCCAAAATGGTGCACGAACAAAGGGGCACGCGCTATATCTGGCAGAAGGAGAACTCTGCGAGGTGTTGTGTGTATGGACGAAAAGTAGGCATTACGGAGTTGAGCAAACGCGCCCAAGACCGCAACTCGATATCTCCAACCGGCTGGTCGGTAGAGCGATTCCCAACACCCCATAGACACCGCAATGGGTGAAAATCGGCTAAGTCCCAGAAATGGGTTTTCACCCAAAAACAGGGTGATGGAGACATTGCACGGAGTTGGCGTATATGGACGAAAGTTAGCCACGGTGGTGTTCTAACATCGGTACTTGGGACGCAAAACCGTCGCACGCATGGTTTCGAGGCAATGTGCGAAAAACGGGCCAAAACGGTGCACGAGCAAAGGGGCACGCGCTATATCTGGCAGAAGGAGAACTCTGCGAGGTGTTGTGTGTATGGACGAAAAGTAGGCATTACGGAGTTGAGCAAACGCGCCGAAGACCGCAACTCGATATCTCCAACCGGCTGGTCGGTAGAGCGATTCCCAACACCCCATAGACACCGCAATGGGTGAAAATCGGCTAAGTCCCAGAAATGGGTTTTCACCCAAAAACAGGGTGATGGAGACATTGCACGGAGTTGGCGTATATGGACGAAAGTTAGCCACGGTGGTGTTCTAACATCGGTACTTGGGACGCAAAACCGTCGGACGCATGGTTTCGAAGCGATGTACGAAAAACAGGCCAAAATGGTGCACGAACAAAGGGGCACGCGCTATATCTGGCAGAAGGAGAACTCTGCGAGGTGTTGTGTGTATGGACGAAAAGTAGGCATTACGGAGTTGAGCAAACGCGCCGAAGACCGCAACTCGATATCTCCAACCGGCTGGTCGGTAGAGCGATTCCCAACACCCCATAGACACCGCAATGGGTGAAAATCGGCTAAGTCCCAGAAATGGGTTTTCACCCAAAAACAGGGTGATGGAGACATTGCACGGAGTTGGCGTATATGGACGAAAGTTAGCCACGGTGGTGTTCTAACATCGGTACTTGGGACGCAAAACCGTCGGACGCATGGTTTCGAAGCAATGTGCGAAAAACGGGCCAAAACGGTGCACGAAAAAAGGGGCACGCGCTATATCTGGCAGAAGGAGAACTCTGCGAGGTGTTGTGTGTATGGACGAAAAGTAGGCATTACGGAGTTGAGCAAACGCGCCGAAGACCGCAACTCGATATCTCCAACCGGCTGGTCGGTAGAGCGATTCCCAACACCCCATAGACACCGCAATGGGTGAAAATCGGCTAAGTCCCAGAAATGGGTTTTCACCCAAAAACAGGGTGATGGAGACATTGCACGGAGTTGGCGTATATGGACGAAACTTAGCCACGGTGGTGTTCTAACATCACTACTTGGGACGCAAAACCGTCGGACGCATGGTTTCGAAGCGATGTACGAAAAACAGGCCAAAATGGTGCACGAACAAAGGGGCACGCGCTATATCTGGCAGAAGGAGAACTCTGCGAGGTGTTGTGTGTATGGACGAAAAGTAGGCATTACGGAGTTGAGCAAACGCGCCGAAGACCGCAACTCGATATCTCCAACCGGCTGGTCGGTAGAGCGATTCCCAACACCCCATAGACACCGCAATGGGTGAAAATCGGCTAAGTCCCAGAAATGGGTTTTCACCCAAAAACAGGGTGATGGAGACATTACACGGAGTTGGCGTATATGGACGAAAGTTAGCCACGGTGGTGTTCTAACATCGGTACTTGGGACGCAAAACCGTCGGACGCATGGTTTCGAAGCGATGTACGAAAAACAGGCCAAAATGGTGCACGAACAAAGGGGCACGCGCTATATCTGGCAGAAGGAGAACTCTGCGAGGTGTTGTGTGTATGGACGAAAAGTAGGCATTACGGAGTTGAGCAAACGCGCCGAAGACCGCAACTCGATATCTCCAACCGGCTGGTCGGTAGAGCGATTCCCAACACCCCATAGACACCGCAATGGGTGAAAATCGGCTAAGTCCCAGAAATGGGTTTTCACCCAAAAACAGGGTGATGGAGACATTGCACGGAGTTGGCGTATATGGACGAAAGTTAGCCACGGTGGTGTTCTAACATCGGTACTTGGGACGCAAAACCGTCGGACGCATGGTTTCGAAGCGATGTACGAAAAACAGGCCAAAATGGTGCACGAACAAAGGGGCACGCGCTATATCTGGCAGAAGGAGAACTCTGCGAGGTGTTGTGTGTATGGACGAAAAGTAGGCATTACGGAGTTGAGCAAACGCGCCGAAGACCGCAACTCGATATCTCCAACCGGCTGGTCGGTAGAGCGATTCCCAACACCCCATAGACACCGCAATGGGTGAAAATCGGCTAAGTCCCAGAAATGGGTTTTCACCCAAAACCAGGGTGATGGAGACATTGTACGGAGTTGGCGTATATGGACGAAACTTAGCCACGGTGGTGTTCTAACATCACTACTTGGGACGCAAAACCGTCGGACGCATGGTTTCGAAGCGATGTACGAAAAACAGGCCAAAATGGTGCACGAACAAAGGGGCACGCGCTATATCTGGCAGAAGGAGAACTCTGCGAGGTGTTGTGTGTATGGACGAAAAGTAGGCATTACGGAGTTGAGCAAACGCGCCGAAGACCGCAACTCGATATCTCCAACCGGCTGGTCGGTAGAGCGATTCCCAACACCCCATAGACACCGCAATGGGTGAAAATCGGCTAAGTCCCAGAAATGGGTTTTCACCCAAAAACAGGGTGATGGAGACATTGCACGGAGTTGGCGTATATGGACGAAAGTTAGCCACGGTGGTGTTCTAACATCGGTACTTGGGACGCAAAACCGTCGCACGCATGGTTTCGAGGCAATGTGCGAAAAACGGGCCAAAACGGTGCACGAGCAAAGGGGCACGCGCTATATCTGGCAGAAGGAGAACTCTGCGAGGTGTTGTGTGTATGGACGAAAAGTAGGCATTACGGAGTTGAGCAAACGCGCCGAAGACCGCAACTCGATATCTCCAACCGGCTGGTCGGTAGAGCGATTCCCAACACCCCATAGACACCGCAATGGGTGAAAATCGGCTAAGTCCCTGAAATGGGTTTTCACCCAAAAACAGGGTGATGGAGACATTGTACGGAGTTGGCGTATATGGACGAAAGTTAGCCACGGTGGTGTTCTAACATCGGTACTTGGGACGCAAAACCGTCGGACGCATGGTTTCGAAGCGATGTACGAAAAACAGGCCAAAATGGTGCACGAACAAAGGGGCACGCGCTATATCTGGCAGAAGGAGAACTCTGCGAGGTGTTGTGTGTATGGACGAAAAGTAGGCATTACGGAGTTGAGCAAACGCGCCGAAGACCGCAACTCGATATCTCCAACCGGCTGGTCGGTAGAGCGATTCCCAACACCCCATAGACACCGCAATGGGTGAAAATCGGCTAAGTCCCAGAAATGGGTTTTCACCCAAAAACAGGGTGATGGAGACATTGCACGGAGTTGGCGTATATGGACGAAAGTTAGCCACGGTGGTGTTCTAACATCGGTACTTGGGACGCAAAACCGTCGGACGCATGGTTTCGAAGCGATGTACGAAAAACAGGCCAAAATGGTGCACGAACAAAGGGGCACGCGCTATATCTGGCAGAAGGAGAACTCTGCGAGGTGTTGTGTGTATGGACGAAAAGTAGGCATTACGGAGTTGAGCAAACGCGCCGAAGACCGCAACTCGATATCTCCAACCGGCTGGTCGGTAGAGCGATTCCCAACACCCCATAGACACCGCAATGGGTGAAAATCGGCTAAGTCCCAGAAATGGGTTTTCACCCAAAAACAGGGTGATGGAGACATTGCACGGAGTTGGCGCATATGGACGAAACTTAGCCACGGTGGTGTTCTAACATCACTACTTGGGACGCAAAACCGTCGGACGCATGGTTTCGAAGCGATGTACGAAAAACAGGCCAAAATGGTGCACGAACAAAGGGGCACGCGCTATATCTGGCAGAAGGAGAACTCTGCGAGGTGTTGTGTGTATGGACGAAAAGTAGGCATTACGGAGTTGAGCAAACGCGCCGAAGACCGCAACTCGATATCTCCAACCGGCTGGTCGGTAGAGCGATTCCCAACACCCCATAGACACCGCAATGGGTGAAAATCGGCTAAGTCCCAGAAATGGGTTTTCACCCAAAAACAGGGTGATGGAGACATTGCACGGAGTTGGCGTATATGGACGAAAGTTAGCCACGGTGGTGTTCTAACATCGGTACTTGGAACGCAAAACCGTCGGACGCATGGTTTCGAAGCAATGTGCGAAAAACGGGCCAAAACGGTGCACGAAAAAAGGGGCACGCGCTATATCTGGCAGAAGGAGAACTCTGCGAGGTGTTGTGTGTATGGACGAAAAGTAGGCATTACGGAGTTGAGCAAACGCGCCGAAGACCGCAACTCGATATCTCCAACCGGCTGGTCGGTAGAGCGATTCCCAACACCCCATAGACACCGCAATGGGTGAAAATCGGCTAAGTCCCTGAAATGGGTTTTCACCCAAAAACAGGGTGATGGAGACATTGTACGGAGTTGGCGTATATGGACGAAACTTAGCCACGGTGGTGTTCTAACATCACTACTTGGGACGCAAAACCGTCGGACGCATGGTTTCGAAGCGATGTACGAAAAACAGGCCAAAATGGTGCACGAACAAAGGGGCACGCGCTATATCTGGCAGAAGGAGAACTCTGCGAGGTGTTGTGTGTATGGACGAAAAGTAGGCATTACGGAGTTGAGCAAACGCGCCGAAGACCGCAACTCGATATCTCCAACCGGCTGGTCGGTAGAGCGATTCCCAACACCCCATAGACACCGCAATGGGTGAAAATCGGCTAAGTCCCAGAAATGGGTTTTCACCCAAAAACAGGGTGATGGAGACATTGCACGGAGTTGGCGTATATGGACGAAAGTTAGCCACGGTGGTGTTCTAACATCGGTACTTGGGACGCAAAACCGTCGGACGCATGGTTTCGAAGCGATGTACGAAAAACAGGCCAAAATGGTGCACGAACAAAGGGGCACGCGCTATATCTGGCAGAAGGAGAACTCTGCGAGGTGTTGTGTGTATGGACGAAAAGTAGGCATTACGGAGTTGAGCAAACGCGCCGAAGACCGCAACTCGATATCTCCAACCGGCTGGTCGGTAGAGCGATTCCCAACACCCCATAGACACCGCAATGGGTGAAAATCGGCTAAGTCCCAGAAATGGGTTTTCACCCAAAAACAGGGTGATGGAGACATTGCACGGAGTTGGCGTATATGGACGAAAGTTAGCCACGGTGGTGTTCTAACATCGGTACTTGGGACGCAAAACCGTCGGACGCATGGTTTCGAAGCAATGTGCGAAAAACGGGCCAAAACGGTGCACGAAAAAAGGGGCACGCGCTATATCTGGCAGAAGGAGAACTCTGCGAGGTGTTGTGTGTATGGACGAAAAGTAGGCATTACGGAGTTGAGCAAACGCGCCGAAGACCGCAACTCGATATCTCCAACCGGCTGGTCGGTAGAGCGATTCCCAACACCCCATAGACACCGCAATGGGTGAAAATCGGCTAAGTCCCTGAAATGGGTTTTCACCCAAAAACAGGGTGATGGAGACATTGTACGGAGTTGGCGTATATGGACGAAACTTAGCCACGGTGGTGTTCTAACATCACTACTTGGGACGCAAAACCGTCGGACGCATGGTTTCGAAGCGATGTACGAAAAACAGGCCAAAATGGTGCACGAACAAAGGGGCACGCGCTATATCTGGCAGAAGGAGAACTCTGCGAGGTGTTGTGTGTATGGACGAAAAGTAGGCATTACGGAGTTGAGCAAACGCGCCGAAGACCGCAACTCGATATCTCCAACCGGCTGGTCGGTAGAGCGATTCCCAACACCCCATAGACACCGCAATGGGTGAAAATCGGCTAAGTCCCAGAAATGGGTTTTCACCCAAAAACAGGGTGATGGAGACATTGCACGGAGTTGGCGTATATGGACGAAAGTTAGCCACGGTGGTGTTCTAACATCGGTACTTGGGACGCAAAACCGTCGGACGCATGGTTTCGAAGCGATGTACGAAAAACAGGCCAAAATGGTGCACGAACAAAGGGGCACGCGCTATATCTGGCAGAAGGAGAACTCTGCGAGGTGTTGTGTGTATGGACGAAAAGTAGGCATTACGGAGTTGAGCAAACGCGCCGAAGACCGCAACTCGATATCTCCAACCGGCTGGTCGGTAGAGCGATTCCCAACACCCCATAGACACCGCAATGGGTGAAAATCGGCTAAGTCCCAGAAATGGGTTTTCACCCAAAAACAGGGTGATGGAGACATTGCACGGAGTTGGCGTATATGGACGAAAGTTAGCCACGGTGTGTTCTAACATCGGTACTTGGGACGCAAAACCGTCGGACGCATGGTTTCGAAGCGATGTACGAAAAACAGGCCAAAATGGTGCACGAACAAAGGGGCACGCGCTATATCTGGCAGAAGGAGAACTCTGCGAGGTGTTGTGTGTATGGACGAAAAGTAGGCATTACGGAGTTGAGCAAACGCGCCGAAGACCGCAACTCGATATCTCCAACCGGCTGGTCGGTAGAGCGATTCCCAACACCCCATAGACACCGCAATGGGTGAAAATCGGCTAAGTCCCAGAAATGGGTTTTCACCCAAAAACAGGGTGATGGAGACATTGCACGGAGTTGGCGTATATGGACGAAAGTTAGCCACGGTGGTGTTCTAACATCGGTACTTGGGACGCAAAACCGTCGGACGCATGGTTTCGAAGCGATGTACGAAAAACAGGCCAAAATGGTGCACGAACAAAGGGGCACGCGCTATATCTGGCAGAAGGAGAACTCTGCGAGGTGTTGTGTGTATGGACGAAAAGTAGGCATTACGGAGTTGAGCAAACGCGCCGAAGACCGCAACTCGATATCTCCAACCGGCTGGTCGGTAGAGCGATTCCCAACACCCCATAGACACCGCAATGGGTGAAAATCGGCTAAGTCCCTGAAATGGGTTTTCACCCAAAAACAGGGTGATGGAGACATTGCACGGAGTTGGCGTATATGGACGAAAGTTAGCCACGGTGGTGTTCTAACATCGGTACTTGGGACGCAAAACCGTCGGACGCATGGTTTCGAAGCAATGTGCGAAAAACGGGCCAAAACGGTGCACGAAAAAAGGGGCACGCGCTATATCTGGCAGAAGGAGAACTCTGCGAGGTGTTGTGTGTATGGACGAAAAGTAGGCATTACGGAGTTGAGCAAACGCGCCGAAGACCGCAACTCGATATCTCCAACCGGCTGGTCGGTAGAGCGATTCCCAACACCCCATAGACACCGCAATGGGTGAAAATCGGCTAAGTCCCAGAAATGGGTTTTCACCCAAAAACAGGGTGATGGAGACATTGCACGGAGTTGGCGTATATGGACGAAAGTTAGCCACGGTGGTGTTCTAACATCGGTACTTGGGACGCAAAACCGTCGGACGCATGGTTTCGAAGCGATGTACGAAAAACAGGCCAAAATGGTGCACGAACAAAGGGGCACGCGCTATATCTGGCAGAAGGAGAACTCTGCGAGGTGTTGTGTGTATGGACGAAAAGTAGGCATTACGGAGTTGAGCAAACGCGCCGAAGACCGCAACTCGATATCTCCAACCGGCTGGTCGGTAGAGCGATTCCCAACACCCCATAGACACCGCAATGGGTGAAAATCGGCTAAGTCCCAGAAATGGGTTTTCACCCAAAAACAGGGTGATGGAGACATTGCACGGAGTTGGCGTATATGGACGAAAGTTAGCCACGGTGGTGTTCTAACATCGGTACTTGGGACGCAAAACCGTCGGACGCATGGTTTCGAAGCAATGTGCGAAAAACGGGCCAAAACGGTGCACGAAAAAAGGGGCACGCGCTATATCTGGCAGAAGGAGAACTCTGCGAGGTGTTGTGTGTATGGACGAAAAGTAGGCATTACGGAGTTGAGCAAACGCGCCGAAGACCGCAACTCGATATCTCCAACCGGCTGGTCGGTAGAGCGATTCCCAACACCCCATAGACACCGCAATGGGTGAAAATCGGCTAAGTCCCAGAAATGGGTTTTCACCCAAAAACAGGGTGATGGAGACATTGCACGGAGTTGGCGTATATGGACGAAAGTTAGCCACGGTGGTGTTCTAACATCGGTACTTGGGACGCAAAACCGTCGGACGCATGGTTTCGAAGCGATGTACGAAAAACAGGCCAAAATGGTGCACGAACAAAGGGGCACGCGCTATATCTGGCAGAAGGAGAACTCTGCGAGGTGTTGTGTGTATGGACGAAAAGTAGGCATTACGGAGTTGAGCAAACGCGCCGAAGACCGCAACTCGATATCTCCAACCAGCTGGTCGGTAGAGCGATTCCCAACACCCCATAGACACCGCAATGGGTGAAAATCGGCTAAGTCCCAGAAATGGGTTTTCACCCAAAAACAGGGTGATGGAGACATTGCACGGAGTTGGCGTATATGGACGAAAGTTAGCCACGGTGGTGTTCTAACATCGGTACTTGGGACGCAAAACCGTCGGACGCATGGTTTCGAAGCGATGTACGAAAAACAGGCCAAAATGGTGCACGAACAAAGGGGCACGCGCTATATCTGGCAGAAGGAGAACTCTGCGAGGTGTTGTGTGTATGGACGAAAAGTAGGCATTACGGAGTTGAGCAAACGCGCCGAAGACCGCAACTCGATATCTCCAACCGGCTGGTCGGTAGAGCGATTCCCAACACCCCATAGACACCGCAATGGGTGAAAATCGGCTAAGTCCCTGAAATGGGTTTTCACCCAAAAACAGGGTGATGGAGACATTGTACGGAGTTGGCGTATATGGACGAAACTTAGCCACGGTGGTGTTCTAACATCACTACTTGGGACGCAAAACCGTCGGACGCATGGTTTCGAAGCGATGTACGAAAAACAGGCCAAAATGGTGCACGAACAAAGGGGCACGCGCTATATCTGGCAGAAGGAGAACTCTGCGAGGTGTTGTGTGTATGGACGAAAAGTAGGCATTACGGAGTTGAGCAAACGCGCCGAAGACCGCAACTCGATATCTCCAACCGGCTGGTCGGTAGAGCGATTCCCAACACCCCATAGACACCGCAATGGGTGAAAATCGGCTAAGTCCCAGAAATGGGTTTTCACCCAAAAACAGGGTGATGGAGACATTGCACGGAGTTGGCGTATATGGACGAAAGTTAGCCACGGTGGTGTTCTAACATCGGTACTTGGGACGCAAAACCGTCGGACGCATGGTTTCGAAGCGATGTACGAAAAACAGGCCAAAATGGTGCACGAACAAAGGGGCACGCGCTATATCTGGCAGAAGGAGAACTCTGCGAGGTGTTGTGTGTATGGACGAAAAGTAGGCATTACGGAGTTGAGCAAACGCGCCGAAGACCGCAACTCGATATCTCCAACCGGCTGGTCGGTAGAGCGATTCCCAACACCCCATAGACACCGCAATGGGTGAAAATCGGCTAAGTCCCAGAAATGGGTTTTCACCCAAAAACAGGGTGATGGAGACATTGCACGGAGTTGGCGTATATGGACGAAAGTTAGCCACGGTGGTGTTCTAACATCGGTACTTGGGACGCAAAACCGTCGGACGCATGGTTTAGAAGCGATGTACGAAAAACAGGCCAAAATGGTGCACGAACAAAGGGGCACGCGCTATATCTGGCAGAAGGAGAACTCTGCGAGGTGTTGTGTGTATGGACGAAAAGTAGGCATTACGGAGTTGAGCAAACGCGCCGAAGACCGCAACTCGATATCTCCAACCGGCTGGTCGGTAGAGCGATTCCCAACACCCCATAGACACCGCAATGGGTGAAAATCGGCTAAGTCCCAGAAATGGGTTTTCACCCAAAAACAGGGTGATGGAGACATTGCACGGAGTTGGCGTATATGGACGAAAGTTAGCCACGGTGGTGTTCTAACATCGGTACTTGGGACGCAAAACCGTCGGACGCATGGTTTCGAAGCAATGTGCGAAAAACGGGCCAAAACGGTGCACGAAAAAAGGGGCACGCGCTATATCTGGCAGAAGGAGAACTCTGCGAGGTGTTGTGTGTATGGACGAAAAGTAGGCATTACGGAGTTGAGCAAACGCGCCGAAGACCGCAACTCGATATCTCCAACCGGCTGGTCGGTAGAGCGATTCCCAACACCCCATAGACACCGCAATGGGTGAAAATCGGCTAAGTCCCAGAAATGGGTTTTCACCCAAAAACAGGGTGATGGAGACATTGCACGGAGTTGGCGTATATGGACGAAAGTTAGCCACGGTGGTGTTCTAACATCGGTACTTGGGACGCAAAACCGTCGGACGCATGGTTTCGAAGCGATGTACGAAAAACAGGCCAAAATGGTGCACGAACAAAGGGGCACGCGCTATATCTGGCAGAAGGAGAACTCTGCGAGGTGTTGTGTGTATGGACGAAAAGTAGGCATTACGGAGTTGAGCAAACGCGCCGAAGACCGCAACTCGATATCTCCAACCGGCTGGTCGGTAGAGCGATTCCCAACACCCCATAGACACCGCAATGGGTGAAAATCGGCTAAGTCCCAGAAATGGGTTTTCACCCAAAAACAGGGTGATGGAGACATTGCACGGAGTTGGCGTATATGGACGAAAGTTAGCCACGGTGGTGTTCTAACATCGGTACTTGGGACGCAAAACCGTCGGACGCATGGTTTCGAAGCGATGTACGAAAAACAGGCCAAAATGGTGCACGAACAAAGGGGCACGCGCTATATCTGGCAGAAGGAGAACTCTGCGAGGTGTTGTGTGTATGGACGAAAAGTAGGCATTACGGAGTTGAGCAAACGCGCCGAAGACCGCAACTCGATATCTCCAACCGGCTGGTCGGTAGAGCGATTCCCAACACCCCATAGACACCGCAATGGGTGAAAATCGGCTAAGTCCCTGAAATGGGTTTTCACCCAAAAACAGGGTGATGGAGACATTGTACGGAGTTGGCGTATATGGACGAAACTTAGCCACGGTGGTGTTCTAACATCACTACTTGGGACGCAAAACCGTCGGACGCATGGTTTCGAAGCGATGTACGAAAAACAGGCCAAAATGGTGCACGAACAAAGGGGCACGCGCTATATCTGGCAGAAGGAGAACTCTGCGAGGTGTTGTGTGTATGGACGAAAAGTAGGCATTACGGAGTTGAGCAAACGCGCCGAAGACCGCAACTCGATATCTCCAACCGGCTGGTCGGTAGAGCGATTCCCAACACCCCATAGACACCGCAATGGGTGAAAATCGGCTAAGTCCCAGAAATGGGTTTTCACCCAAAAACAGGGTGATGGAGACATTGCACGGAGTTGGCGTATATGGACGAAAGTTAGCCACGGTGGTGTTCTAACATCGGTACTTGGGACGCAAAACCGTCGGACGCATGGTTTCGAAGCGATGTACGAAAAACAGGCCAAAATGGTGCACGAACAAAGGGGCACGCGCTATATCTGGCAGAAGGAGAACTCTGCGAGGTGTTGTGTGTATGGACGAAAAGTAGGCATTACGGAGTTGAGCAAACGCGCCGAAGACCGCAACTCGATATCTCCAACCGGCTGGTCGGTAGAGCGATTCCCAACACCCCATAGACACCGCAATGGGTGAAAATCGGCTAAGTCCCAGAAATGGGTTTTCACCCAAAAACAGGGTGATGGAGACATTGCACGGAGTTGGCGTATATGGACGAAAGTTAGCCACGGTGGTGTTCTAACATCGGTACTTGGGACGCAAAACCGTCGGACGCATGGTTTCGAAGCGATGTACGAAAAACAGGCCAAAATGGTGCACGAACAAAGGGGCACGCGCTATATCTGGCAGAAGGAGAACTCTGCGAGGTGTTGTGTGTATGGACGAAAAGTAGGCATTACGGAGTTGAGCAAACGCGCCGAAGACCGCAACTCGATATCTCCAACCGGCTGGTCGGTAGAGCGATTCCCAACACCCCATAGACACCGCAATGGGTGAAAATCGGCTAAGTCCCTGAAATGGGTTTTCACCCAAAAACAGGGTGATGGAGACATTGCACGGAGTTGGCGTATATGGACGAAAGTTAGCCACGGTGGTGTTCTAACATCGGTACTTGGGACGCAAAACCGTCGGACGCATGGTTTCGAAGCAATGTGCGAAAAACGGGCCAAAACGGTGCACGAAAAAAGGGGCACGCGCTATATCTGGCAGAAGGAGAACTCTGCGAGGTGTTGTGTGTATGGACGAAAAGTAGGCATTACGGAGTTGAGCAAACGCGCCGAAGACCGCAACTCGATATCTCCAACCGGCTGGTCGGTAGAGCGATTCCCAACACCCCATAGACACCGCAATGGGTGAAAATCGGCTAAGTCCCAGAAATGGGTTTTCACCCAAAAACAGGGTGATGGAGACATTGCACGGAGTTGGCGTATATGGACGAAAGTTAGCCACGGTGGTGTTCTAACATCACTACTTGGGACGCAAAACCGTCGGACGCATGGTTTCGAAGCGATGTACGAAAAACAGGCCAAAATGGTGCACGAACAAAGGGGCACGCGCTATATCTGGCAGAAGGAGAACTCTGCGAGGTGTTGTGTGTATGGACGAAAAGTAGGCATTACGGAGTTGAGCAAACGCGCCCAAGACCGCAACTCGATATCTCCAACCGGCTGGTCGGTAGAGCGATTCCCAACATCCCATAGACACCGCAATGGGTGAAAATCGGCTAAGTCCCTGAAATGGGTTTTCACCCAAAAACAGGGTGATGGAGACATTGCACGGAGTTGGCGTATATGGACGAAAGTTAGCCACGGTGGTGTTCTAACATCGGTACTTGGGACGCAAAACCGTCGGACGCATGGTTTAGAAGCGATGTACGAAAAACAGGCCAAAATGGTGCACGAACAAAGGGGCACGCGCTATATCTGGCAGAAGGAGAACTCTGCGAGGTGTTGTGTGTATGGACGAAAAGTAGGCATTACGGAGTTGAGCAAACGCGCCGAAGACCGCAACTCGATATCTCCAACCGGCTGGTCGGTAGAGCGATTCCCAACACCCCATAGACACCGCAATGGGTGAAAATCGGCTAAGTCCCAGAAATGGGTTTTCACCCAAAAACAGGGTGATGGAGACATTGCACGGAGTTGGCGTATATGGACGAAAGTTAGCCACGGTGGTGTTCTAACATCGGTACTTGGGACGCAAAACCGTCGGACGCATGGTTTCGAAGCAATGTGCGAAAAACGGGCCAAAACGGTGCACGAAAAAAGGGGCACGCGCTATATCTGGCAGAAGGAGAACTCTGCGAGGTGTTGTGTGTATGGACGAAAAGTAGGCATTACGGAGTTGAGCAAACGCGCCGAAGACCGCAACTCGATATCTCCAACCGGCTGGTCGGTAGAGCGATTCCCAACACCCCATAGACACCGCAATGGGTGAAAATCGGCTAAGTCCCAGAAATGGGTTTTCACCCAAAAACAGGGTGATGGAGACATTGCACGGAGTTGGCGTATATGGACGAAAGTTAGCCACGGTGGTGTTCTAACATCGGTACTTGGGACGCAAAACCGTCGGACGCATGGTTTCGAAGCGATGTACGAAAAACAGGCCAAAATGGTGCACGAACAAAGGGGCACGCGCTATATCTGGCAGAAGGAGAACTCTGCGAGGTGTTGTGTGTATGGACGAAAAGTAGGCATTACGGAGTTGAGCAAACGCGCCGAAGACCGCAACTCGATATCTCCAACCGGCTGGTCGGTAGAGCGATTCCCAACACCCCATAGACACCGCAATGGGTGAAAATCGGCTAAGTCCCAGAAATGGGTTTTCACCCAAAAACAGGGTGATGGAGACATTGCACGGAGTTGGCGTATATGGACGAAAGTTAGCCACGGTGGTGTTCTAACATCGGTACTTGGGACGCAAAACCGTCGGACGCATGGTTTCGAAGCGATGTACGAAAAACAGGCCAAAATGGTGCACGAACAAAGGGGCACGCGCTATATCTGGCAGAAGGAGAACTCTGCGAGGTGTTGTGTGTATGGACGAAAAGTAGGCATTACGGAGTTGAGCAAACGCGCCGAAGACCGCAACTCGATATCTCCAACCGGCTGGTCGGTAGAGCGATTCCCAACACCCCATAGACACCGCAATGGGTGAAAATCGGCTAAGTCCCTGAAATGGGTTTTCACCCAAAAACAGGGTGATGGAGACATTGTACGGAGTTGGCGTATATGGACGAAACTTAGCCACGGTGGTGTTCTAACATCACTACTTGGGACGCAAAACCGTCGGACGCATGGTTTCGAAGCGATGTACGAAAAACAGGCCAAAATGGTGCACGAACAAAGGGGCACGCGCTATATCTGGCAGAAGGAGAACTCTGCGAGGTGTTGTGTGTATGGACGAAAAGTAGGCATTACGGAGTTGAGCAAACGCGCCGAAGACCGCAACTCGATATCTCCAACCGGCTGGTCGGTAGAGCGATTCCCAACACCCCATAGACACCGCAATGGGTGAAAATCGGCTAAGTCCCAGAAATGGGTTTTCACCCAAAAACAGGGTGATGGAGACATTGCACGGAGTTGGCGTATATGGACGAAAGTTAGCCACGGTGGTGTTCTAACATCGGTACTTGGGACGCAAAACCGTCGGACGCATGGTTTCGAAGCGATGTACGAAAAACAGGCCAAAATGGTGCACGAACAAAGGGGCACGCGCTATATCTGGCAGAAGGAGAACTCTGCGAGGTGTTGTGTGTATGGACGAAAAGTAGGCATTACGGAGTTGAGCAAACGCGCCGAAGACCGCAACTCGATATCTCCAACCGGCTGGTCGGTAGAGCGATTCCCAACACCCCATAGACACCGCAATGGGTGAAAATCGGCTAAGTCCCAGAAATGGGTTTTCACCCAAAAACAGGGTGATGGAGACATTGCACGGAGTTGGCGTATATGGACGAAAGTTAGCCACGGTGGTGTTCTAACATCGGTACTTGGGACGCAAAACCGTCGGACGCATGGTTTCGAAGCGATGTACGAAAAACAGGCCAAAATGGTGCACGAACAAAGGGGCACGCGCTATATCTGGCAGAAGGAGAACTCTGCGAGGTGTTGTGTGTATGGACGAAAAGTAGGCATTACGGAGTTGAGCAAACGCGCCGAAGACCGCAACTCGATATCTCCAACCGGCTGGTCGGTAGAGCGATTCCCAACACCCCATAGACACCGCAATGGGTGAAAATCGGCTAAGTCCCTGAAATGGGTTTTCACCCAAAAACAGGGTGATGGAGACATTGCACGGAGTTGGCGTATATGGACGAAAGTTAGCCACGGTGGTGTTCTAACATCGGTACTTGGGACGCAAAACCGTCGGACGCATGGTTTCGAAGCGATGTACGAAAAACAGGCCAAAATGGTGCACGAACAAAGGGCCACGCGCTATATCTGGCAGAAGGAGAACTCTGCGAGGTGTTGTGTGTATGGACGAAAAGTAGGCATTACGGAGTTGAGCAAACGCGCCGAAGACCGCAACTCGATATCTCCAACCGGCTGGTCGGTAGAGCGATTCCCAACACCCCATAGACACCGCAATGGGTGAAAATCGGCTAAGTCCCAGAAATGGGTTTTCACCCAAAAACAGGGTGATGGAGACATTGCACGGAGTTGGCGTATATGGACGAAAGTTAGCCACGGTGGTGTTCTAACATCGGTACTTGGAACGCAAAACCGTCGCACGCATGGTTTAGAAGCGATGTACGAAAAACAGGCCAAAATGGTGCACGAACAAAGGGGCACGCGCTATATCTGGCAGAAGGAGAACTCTGCGAGGTGTTGTGTGTATGGACGAAAAGTAGGCATTACGGAGTTGAGCAAACGCGCCGAAGACCGCAACTCGATATCTCCAACCGGCTGGTCGGTAGAGCGATTCCCAACACCCCATAGACACCGCAATGGGTGAAAATCGGCTAAGTCCCAGAAATGGGTTTTCACCCAAAAACAGGGTGATGGAGACATTGCACGGAGTTGGCGTATATGGACGAAAGTTAGCCACGGTGGTGTTCTAACATCGGTACTTGGGACGCAAAACCGTCGGACGCATGGTTTCGAAGCGATGTACGAAAAACAGGCCAAAATGGTGCACGAACAAAGGGGCACGCGCTATATCTGGCAGAAGGAGAACTCTGCGAGGTGTTGTGTGTATGGACAAAAAGTAGGCATTACGGAGTTGAGCAAACGCGCCGAAGACCGCAACTCGATATCTCCAACCGGCTGGTCGGTAGAGCGATTCCCAACACCCCATAGACACCGCAATGGGTGAAAATCGGCTAAGTCCCTGAAATGGGTTTTCACCCAAAAACAGGGTGATGGAGACATTGCACGGAGTTGGCGTATATGGACGAAAGTTAGCCACGGTGGTGTTCTAACATCGGTACTTGGGACGCAAAACCGTCGGACGCATGGTTTCGAAGCGATGTACGAAAAACAGGCCAAAATGGTGCACGAACAAAGGGCACGCGCTATATCTGGCAGAAGGAGAACTCTGCGAGGTGTTGTG
Source organism: Anopheles nili (assembly GCF_943737925.1). Lineage (NCBI taxonomy): Eukaryota > Metazoa > Arthropoda > Insecta > Diptera > Culicidae > Anopheles > Anopheles nili. The sequence goes on from NW_026525519.1 coordinate 156,479, forward strand.
TGTATGGACGAAAAGTAGGCATTACGGAGTTGAGCAAACGCGCCGAAGACCGCAACTCGATATCTCCAACCGGCTGGTCGGTAGAGCGATTCCCAACACCCCATAGACACCGCAATGGGTGAAAATCGGCTAAGTCCCAGAAATGGGTTTTCACCCAAAAACAGGGTGATGGAGACATTGCACGGAGTTGGCGTATATGGACGAAAGTTAGCCACGGTGGTGTTCTAACATCGGTACTTGGAACGCAAAACCGTCGCACGCATGGTTTAGAAGCGATGTACGAAAAACAGGCCAAAATGGTGCACGAACAAAGGGGCACGCGCTATATCTGGCAGAAGGAGAACTCTGCGAGGTGTTGTGTGTATGGACGAAAAGTAGGCATTACGGAGTTGAGCAAACGCGCCGAAGACCGCAACTCGATATCTCCAACCGGCTGGTCGGTAGAGCGATTCCCAACACCCCATAGACACCGCAATGGGTGAAAATCGGCTAAGTCCCAGAAATGGGTTTTCACCCAAAAACAGGGTGATGGAGACATTGCACGGAGTTGGCGTATATGGACGAAAGTTAGCCACGGTGGTGTTCTAACATCGGTACTTGGGACGCAAAACCGTCGGACGCATGGTTTCGAAGCAATGTGCGAAAAACGGGCCAAAACGGTGCACGAAAAAAGGGGCACGCGCTATATCTGGCAGAAGGAGAACTCTGCGAGGTGTTGTGTGTATGGACGAAAAGTAGGCATTACGGAGTTGAGCAAACGCGCCGAAGACCGCAACTCGATATCTCCAACCGGCTGGTCGGTAGAGCGATTCCCAACACCCCATAGACACCGCAATGGGTGAAAATCGGCTAAGTCCCTGAAATGGGTTTTCACCCAAAAACAGGGTGATGGAGACATTGTACGGAGTTGGCGTATATGGACGAAACTTAGCCACGGTGGTGTTCTAACATCACTACTTGGGACGCAAAACCGTCGGACGCATGGTTTCGAAGCGATGTACGAAAAACAGGCCAAAATGGTGCACGAACAAAGGGGCACGCGCTATATCTGGCAGAAGGAGAACTCTGCGAGGTGTTGTGTGTATGGACGAAAAGTAGGCATTACGGAGTTGAGCAAACGCGCCGAAGACCGCAACTCGATATCTCCAACCGGCTGGTCGGTAGAGCGATTCCCAACACCCCATAGACACCGCAATGGGTGAAAATCGGCTAAGTCCCAGAAATGGGTTTTCACCCAAAAACAGGGTGATGGAGACATTGCACGGAGTTGGCGTATATGGACGAAAGTTAGCCACGGTGGTGTTCTAACATCGGTACTTGGGACGCAAAACCGTCGGACGCATGGTTTCGAAGCGATGTACGAAAAACAGGCCAAAATGGTGCACGAACAAAGGGGCACGCGCTATATCTGGCAGAAGGAGAACTCTGCGAGGTGTTGTGTGTATGGACGAAAAGTAGGCATTACGGAGTTGAGCAAACGCGCCGAAGACCGCAACTCGATATCTCCAACCGGCTGGTCGGTAGAGCGATTCCCAACACCCCATAGACACCGCAATGGGTGAAAATCGGCTAAGTCCCAGAAATGGGTTTTCACCCAAAAACAGGGTGATGGAGACATTGCACGGAGTTGGCGTATATGGACGAAAGTTAGCCACGGTGGTGTTCTAACATCGGTACTTGGGACGCAAAACCGTCGGACGCATGGTTTCGAAGCGATGTACGAAAAACAGGCCAAAATGGTGCACGAACAAAGGGGCACGCGCTATATCTGGCAGAAGGAGAACTCTGCGAGGTGTTGTGTGTATGGACGAAAAGTAGGCATTACGGAGTTGAGCAAACGCGCCGAAGACCGCAACTCGATATCTCCAACCGGCTGGTCGGTAGAGCGATTCCCAACACCCCATAGACACCGCAATGGGTGAAAATCGGCTAAGTCCCTGAAATGGGTTTTCACCCAAAAACAGGGTGATGGAGACATTGTACGGAGTTGGCGTATATGGACGAAAGTTAGCCACGGTGGTGTTCTAACATCGGTACTTGGGACGCAAAACCGTCGGACGCATGGTTTCGAAGCGATGTACGAAAAACAGGCCAAAATGGTGCACGAACAAAGGGGCACGCGCTATATCTGGCAGAAGGAGAACTCTGCGAGGTGTTGTGTGTATGGACGAAAAGTAGGCATTACGGAGTTGAGCAAACGCGCCGAAGACCGCAACTCGATATCTCCAACCGGCTGGTCGGTAGAGCGATTCCCAACACCCCATAGACACCGCAATGGGTGAAAATCGGCTAAGTCCCAGAAATGGGTTTTCACCCAAAAACAGGGTGATGGAGACATTGCACGGAGTTGGCGTATATGGACGAAAGTTAGCCACGGTGGTGTTCTAACATCGGTACTTGGGACGCAAAACCGTCGGACGCATGGTTTCGAAGCGATGTACGAAAAACAGGCCAAAATGGTGCACGAACAAAGGGGCACGCGCTATATCTGGCAGAAGGAGAACTCTGCGAGGTGTTGTGTGTATGGACGAAAAGTAGGCATTACGGAGTTGAGCAAACGCGCCGAAGACCGCAACTCGATATCTCCAACCGGCTGGTCGGTAGAGCGATTCCCAACACCCCATAGACACCGCAATGGGTGAAAATCGGCTAAGTCCCAGAAATGGGTTTTCACCCAAAAACAGGGTGATGGAGACATTGCACGGAGTTGGCGTATATGGACGAAAGTTAGCCACGGTGGTGTTCTAACATCGGTACTTGGGACGCAAAACCGTCGGACGCATGGTTTCGAAGCAATGTGCGAAAAACGGGCCAAAACGGTGCACGAAAAAAGGGGCACGCGCTATATCTGGCAGAAGGAGAACTCTGCGAGGTGTTGTGTGTATGGACGAAAAGTAGGCATTACGGAGTTGAGCAAACGCGCCGAAGACCGCAACTCGATATCTCCAACCGGCTGGTCGGTAGAGCGATTCCCAACACCCCATAGACACCGCAATGGGTGAAAATCGGCTAAGTCCCAGAAATGGGTTTTCACCCAAAAACAGGGTGATGGAGACATTGCACGGAGTTGGCGTATATGGACGAAAGTTAGCCACGGTGGTGTTCTAACATCGGTACTTGGGACGCAAAACCGTCGGACGCATGGTTTCGAAGCAATGTGCGAAAAACGGGCCAAAACGGTGCACGAAAAAAGGGGCACGCGCTATATCTGGCAGAAGGAGAACTCTGCGAGGTGTTGTGTGTATGGACGAAAAGTAGGCATTACGGAGTTGAGCAAACGCGCCGAAGACCGCAACTCGATATCTCCAACCGGCTGGTCGGTAGAGCGATTCCCAACACCCCATAGACACCGCAATGGGTGAAAATCGGCTAAGTCCCAGAAATGGGTTTTCACCCAAAAACAGGGTGATGGAGACATTGCACGGAGTTGGCGTATATGGACGAAAGTTAGCCACGGTGGTGTTCTAACATCGGTACTTGGGACGCAAAACCGTCGGACGCATGGTTTCGAAGCGATGTACGAAAAACAGGCCAAAATGGTGCACGAACAAAGGGGCACGCGCTATATCTGGCAGAAGGAGAACTCTGCGAGGTGTTGTGTGTATGGACGAAAAGTAGGCATTACGGAGTTGAGCAAACGCGCCGAAGACCGCAACTCGATATCTCCAACCGGCTGGTCGGTAGAGCGATTCCCAACACCCCATAGACACCGCAATGGGTGAAAATCGGCTAAGTCCCAGAAATGGGTTTTCACCCAAAAACAGGGTGATGGAGACATTGCACGGAGTTGGCGTATATGGACGAAAGTTAGCCACGGTGGTGTTCTAACATCGGTACTTGGGACGCAAAACCGTCGGACGCATGGTTTCGAAGCAATGTGCGAAAAACGGGCCAAAACGGTGCACGAAAAAAGGGGCACGCGCTATATCTGGCAGAAGGAGAACTCTGCGAGGTGTTGTGTGTATGGACGAAAAGTAGGCATTACGGAGTTGAGCAAACGCGCCGAAGACCGCAACTCGATATCTCCAACCGGCTGGTCGGTAGAGCGATTCCCAACACCCCATAGACACCGCAATGGGTGAAAATCGGCTAAGTCCCAGAAATGGGTTTTCACCCAAAAACAGGGTGATGGAGACATTGCACGGAGTTGGCGTATATGGACGAAAGTTAGCCACGGTGGTGTTCTAACATCGGTACTTGGGACGCAAAACCGTCGGACGCATGGTTTCGAAGCAATGTGCGAAAAACGGGCCAAAACGGTGCACGAAAAAAGGGGCACGCGCTATATCTGGCAGAAGGAGAACTCTGCGAGGTGTTGTGTGTATGGACGAAAAGTAGGCATTACGGAGTTGAGCAAACGCGCCGAAGACCGCAACTCGATATCTCCAACCGGCTGGTCGGTAGAGCGATTCCCAACACCCCATAGACACCGCAATGGGTGAAAATCGGCTAAGTCCCAGAAATGGGTTTTCACCCAAAAACAGGGTGATGGAGACATTGCACGGAGTTGGCGTATATGGACGAAAGTTAGCCACGGTGGTGTTCTAACATCGGTACTTGGGACGCAAAACCGTCGGACGCATGGTTTCGAAGCAATGTGCGAAAAACGGGCCAAAACGGTGCACGAAAAAAGGGGCACGCGCTATATCTGGCAGAAGGAGAACTCTGCGAGGTGTTGTGTGTATGGACGAAAAGTAGGCATTACGGAGTTGAGCAAACGCGCCGAAGACCGCAACTCGATATCTCCAACCGGCTGGTCGGTAGAGCGATTCCCAACACCCCATAGACACCGCAATGGGTGAAAATCGGCTAAGTCCCTGAAATGGGTTTTCACCCAAAAACAGGGTGATGGAGACATTGTACGGAGTTGGCGTATATGGACGAAACTTAGCCACGGTGGTGTTCTAACATCACTACTTGGGACGCAAAACCGTCGGACGCATGGTATCGAAGCGATGTACGAAAAACAGGCCAAAATGGTGCACGAACAAAGGGGCACGCGCTATATCTGGCAGAAGGAGAACTCTGCGAGGTGTTGTGTGTATGGACGAAAAGTAGGCATTACGGAGTTGAGCAAACGCGCCGAAGACCGCAACTCGATATCTCCAACCGGCTGGTCGGTAGAGCGATTCCCAACACCCCATAGACACCGCAATGGGTGAAAATCGGCTAAGTCCCAGAAATGGGTTTTCACCCAAAAACAGGGTGATGGAGACATTGCACGGAGTTGGCGTATATGGACGAAAGTTAGCCACGGTGGTGTTCTAACATCGGTACTTGGGACGCAAAACCGTCGGACGCATGGTTTCGAAGCGATGTACGAAAAACAGGCCAAAATGGTGCACGAACAAAGGGGCACGCGCTATATCTGGCAGAAGGAGAACTCTGCGAGGTGTTGTGTGTATGGACGAAAAGTAGGCATTACGGAGTTGAGCAAACGCGCCGAAGACCGCAACTCGATATCTCCAACCGGCTGGTCGGTAGAGCGATTCCCAACACCCCATAGACACCGCAATGGGTGAAAATCGGCTAAGTCCCAGAAATGGGTTTTCACCCAAAAACAGGGTGATGGAGACATTGCACGGAGTTGGCGTATATGGACGAAAGTTAGCCACGGTGGTGTTCTAACATCGGTACTTGGGACGCAAAACCGTCGGACGCATGGTTTCGAAGCGATGTACGAAAAACAGGCCAAAATGGTGCACGAACAAAGGGGCACGCGCTATATCTGGCAGAAGGAGAACTCTGCGAGGTGTTGTGTGTATGGACGAAAAGTAGGCATTACGGAGTTGAGCAAACGCGCCGAAGACCGCAACTCGATATCTCCAACCGGCTGGTCGGTAGAGCGATTCCCAACACCCCATAGACACCGCAATGGGTGAAAATCGGCTAAGTCCCAGAAATGGGTTTTCACCCAAAAACAGGGTGATGGAGACATTGCACGGAGTTGGCGTATATGGACGAAAGTTAGCCACGGTGGTGTTCTAACATCGGTACTTGGGACGCAAAACCGTCGGACGCATGGTTTCGAAGCAATGTGCGAAAAACGGGCCAAAACGGTGCACGAAAAAAGGGGCACGCGCTATATCTGGCAGAAGGAGAACTCTGCGAGGTGTTGTGTGTATGGACGAAAAGTAGGCATTACGGAGTTGAGCAAACGCGCCGAAGACCGCAACTCGATATCTCCAACCGGCTGGTCGGTAGAGCGATTCCCAACACCCCATAGACACCGCAATGGGTGAAAATCGGCTAAGTCCCAGAAATGGGTTTTCACCCAAAAACAGGGTGATGGAGACATTGCACGGAGTTGGCGTATATGGACGAAAGTTAGCCACGGTGGTGTTCTAACATCGGTACTTGGAACGCAAAACCGTCGCACGCATGGTTTAGAAGCGATGTACGAAAAACAGGCCAAAATGGTGCACGAACAAAGGGGCACGCGCTATATCTGGCAGAAGGAGAACTCTGCGAGGTGTTGTGTGTATGGACGAAAAGTAGGCATTACGGAGTTGAGCAAACGCGCCGAAGACCGCAACTCGATATCTCCAACCGGCTGGTCGGTAGAGCGATTCCCAACACCCCATAGACACCGCAATGGGTGAAAATCGGCTAAGTCCCAGAAATGGGTTTTCACCCAAAAACAGGGTGATGGAGACATTGCACGGAGTTGGCGTATATGGACGAAAGTTAGCCACGGTGGTGTTCTAACATCGGTACTTGGGACGCAAAACCGTCGGACGCATGGTTTCGAAGCAATGTGCGAAAAACGGGCCAAAACGGTGCACGAAAAAAGGGGCACGCGCTATATCTGGCAGAAGGAGAACTCTGCGAGGTGTTGTGTGTATGGACGAAAAGTAGGCATTACGGAGTTGAGCAAACGCGCCGAAGACCGCAACTCGATATCTCCAACCGGCTGGTCGGTAGAGCGATTCCCAACACCCCATAGACACCGCAATGGGTGAAAATCGGCTAAGTCCCTGAAATGGGTTTTCACCCAAAAACAGGGTGATGGAGACATTGTACGGAGTTGGCGTATATGGACGAAACTTAGCCACGGTGGTGTTCTAACATCACTACTTGGGACGCAAAACCGTCGGACGCATGGTTTCGAAGCGATGTACGAAAAACAGGCCAAAATGGTGCACGAACAAAGGGGCACGCGCTATATCTGGCAGAAGGAGAACTCTGCGAGGTGTTGTGTGTATGGACGAAAAGTAGGCATTACGGAGTTGAGCAAACGCGCCGAAGACCGCAACTCGATATCTCCAACCGGCTGGTCGGTAGAGCGATTCCCAACACCCCATAGACACCGCAATGGGTGAAAATCGGCTAAGTCCCAGAAATGGGTTTTCACCCAAAAACAGGGTGATGGAGACATTGCACGGAGTTGGCGTATATGGACGAAAGTTAGCCACGGTGGTGTTCTAACATCGGTACTTGGGACGCAAAACCGTCGGACGCATGGTTTCGAAGCGATGTACGAAAAACAGGCCAAAATGGTGCACGAACAAAGGGGCACGCGCTATATCTGGCAGAAGGAGAACTCTGCGAGGTGTTGTGTGTATGGACGAAAAGTAGGCATTACGGAGTTGAGCAAACGCGCCGAAGACCGCAACTCGATATCTCCAACCGGCTGGTCGGTAGAGCGATTCCCAACACCCCATAGACACCGCAATGGGTGAAAATCGGCTAAGTCCCAGAAATGGGTTTTCACCCAAAAACAGGGTGATGGAGACATTGCACGGAGTTGGCGTATATGGACGAAAGTTAGCCACGGTGGTGTTCTAACATCGGTACTTGGGACGCAAAACCGTCGGACGCATGGTTTCGAAGCGATGTACGAAAAACAGGCCAAAATGGTGCACGAACAAAGGGGCACGCGCTATATCTGGCAGAAGGAGAACTCTGCGAGGTGTTGTGTGTATGGACGAAAAGTAGGCATTACGGAGTTGAGCAAACGCGCCGAAGACCGCAACTCGATATCTCCAACCGGCTGGTCGGTAGAGCGATTCCCAACACCCCATAGACACCGCAATGGGTGAAAATCGGCTAAGTCCCTGAAATGGGTTTTCACCCAAAAACAGGGTGATGGAGACATTGTACGGAGTTGGCGTATATGGACGAAAGTTAGCCACGGTGGTGTTCTAACATCGGTACTTGGGACGCAAAACCGTCGGACGCATGGTTTCGAAGCGATGTACGAAAAACAGGCCAAAATGGTGCACGAACAAAGGGGCACGCGCTATATCTGGCAGAAGGAGAACTCTGCGAGGTGTTGTGTGTATGGACGAAAAGTAGGCATTACGGAGTTGAGCAAACGCGCCGAAGACCGCAACTCGATATCTCCAACCGGCTGGTCGGTAGAGCGATTCCCAACACCCCATAGACACCGCAATGGGTGAAAATCGGCTAAGTCCCAGAAATGGGTTTTCACCCAAAAACAGGGTGATGGAGACATTGCACGGAGTTGGCGTATATGGACGAAAGTTAGCCACGGTGGTGTTCTAACATCGGTACTTGGGACGCAAAACCGTCGGACGCATGGTTTCGAAGCGATGTACGAAAAACAGGCCAAAATGGTGCACGAACAAAGGGGCACGCGCTATATCTGGCAGAAGGAGAACTCTGCGAGGTGTTGTGTGTATGGACGAAAAGTAGGCATTACGGAGTTGAGCAAACGCGCCGAAGACCGCAACTCGATATCTCCAACCGGCTGGTCGGTAGAGCGATTCCCAACACCCCATAGACACCGCAATGGGTGAAAATCGGCTAAGTCCCAGAAATGGGTTTTCACCCAAAAACAGGGTGATGGAGACATTGCACGGAGTTGGCGTATATGGACGAAAGTTAGCCACGGTGGTGTTCTAACATCGGTACTTGGGACGCAAAACCGTCGGACGCATGGTTTCGAAGCAATGTGCGAAAAACGGGCCAAAACGGTGCACGAAAAAAGGGGCACGCGCTATATCTGGCAGAAGGAGAACTCTGCGAGGTGTTGTGTGTATGGACGAAAAGTAGGCATTACGGAGTTGAGCAAACGCGCCGAAGACCGCAACTCGATATCTCCAACCGGCTGGTCGGTAGAGCGATTCCCAACACCCCATAGACACCGCAATGGGTGAAAATCGGCTAAGTCCCAGAAATGGGTTTTCACCCAAAAACAGGGTGATGGAGACATTGCACGGAGTTGGCGTATATGGACGAAAGTTAGCCACGGTGGTGTTCTAACATCGGTACTTGGGACGCAAAACCGTCGGACGCATGGTTTCGAAGCAATGTGCGAAAAACGGGCCAAAACGGTGCACGAAAAAAGGGGCACGCGCTATATCTGGCAGAAGGAGAACTCTGCGAGGTGTTGTGTGTATGGACGAAAAGTAGGCATTACGGAGTTGAGCAAACGCGCCGAAGACCGCAACTCGATATCTCCAACCGGCTGGTCGGTAGAGCGATTCCCAACACCCCATAGACACCGCAATGGGTGAAAATCGGCTAAGTCCCAGAAATGGGTTTTCACCCAAAAACAGGGTGATGGAGACATTGCACGGAGTTGGCGTATATGGACGAAAGTTAGCCACGGTGGTGTTCTAACATCGGTACTTGGGACGCAAAACCGTCGGACGCATGGTTTCGAAGCGATGTACGAAAAACAGGCCAAAATGGTGCACGAACAAAGGGGCACGCGCTATATCTGGCAGAAGGAGAACTCTGCGAGGTGTTGTGTGTATGGACGAAAAGTAGGCATTACGGAGTTGAGCAAACGCGCCGAAGACCGCAACTCGATATCTCCAACCGGCTGGTCGGTAGAGCGATTCCCAACACCCCATAGACACCGCAATGGGTGAAAATCGGCTAAGTCCCAGAAATGGGTTTTCACCCAAAAACAGGGTGATGGAGACATTGCACGGAGTTGGCGTATATGGACGAAAGTTAGCCACGGTGGTGTTCTAACATCGGTACTTGGGACGCAAAACCGTCGGACGCATGGTTTCGAAGCAATGTGCGAAAAACGGGCCAAAACGGTGCACGAAAAAAGGGGCACGCGCTATATCTGGCAGAAGGAGAACTCTGCGAGGTGTTGTGTGTATGGACGAAAAGTAGGCATTACGGAGTTGAGCAAACGCGCCGAAGACCGCAACTCGATATCTCCAACCGGCTGGTCGGTAGAGCGATTCCCAACACCCCATAGACACCGCAATGGGTGAAAATCGGCTAAGTCCCAGAAATGGGTTTTCACCCAAAAACAGGGTGATGGAGACATTGCACGGAGTTGGCGTATATGGACGAAAGTTAGCCACGGTGGTGTTCTAACATCGGTACTTGGGACGCAAAACCGTCGGACGCATGGTTTCGAAGCAATGTGCGAAAAACGGGCCAAAACGGTGCACGAACAAAGGGGCACGCGCTATATCTGGCAGAAGGAGAACTCTGCGAGGTGTTGTGTGTATGGACGAAAAGTAGGCATTACGGAGTTGAGCAAACGCGCCGAAGACCGCAACTCGATATCTCCAACCGGCTGGTCGGTAGAGCGATTCCCAACACCCCATAGACACCGCAATGGGTGAAAATCGGCTAAGTCCCAGAAATGGGTTTTCACCCAAAAACAGGGTGATGGAGACATTGCACGGAGTTGGCGTATATGGACGAAAGTTAGCCACGGTGGTGTTCTAACATCGGTACTTGGGACGCAAAACCGTCGGACGCATGGTTTCGAAGCAATGTGCGAAAAACGGGCCAAAACGGTGCACGAAAAAAGGGGCACGCGCTATATCTGGCAGAAGGAGAACTCTGCGAGGTGTTGTGTGTATGGACGAAAAGTAGGCATTACGGAGTTGAGCAAACGCGCCGAAGACCGCAACTCGATATCTCCAACCGGCTGGTCGGTAGAGCGATTCCCAACACCCCATAGACACCGCAATGGGTGAAAATCGGCTAAGTCCCTGAAATGGGTTTTCACCCAAAAACAGGGTGATGGAGACATTGTACGGAGTTGGCGTATATGGACGAAACTTAGCCACGGTGGTGTTCTAACATCACTACTTGGGACGCAAAACCGTCGGACGCATGGTTTCGAAGCGATGTACGAAAAACAGGCCAAAATGGTGCACGAACAAAGGGGCACGCGCTATATCTGGCAGAAGGAGAACTCTGCGAGGTGTTGTGTGTATGGACGAAAAGTAGGCATTACGGAGTTGAGCAAACGCGCCGAAGACCGCAACTCGATATCTCCAACCGGCTGGTCGGTAGAGCGATTCCCAACACCCCATAGACACCGCAATGGGTGAAAATCGGCTAAGTCCCAGAAATGGGTTTTCACCCAAAAACAGGGTGATGGAGACATTGCACGGAGTTGGCGTATATGGACGAAAGTTAGCCACGGTGGTGTTCTAACATCGGTACTTGGGACGCAAAACCGTCGGACGCATGGTTTCGAAGCGATGTACGAAAAACAGGCCAAAATGGTGCACGAACAAAGGGGCACGCGCTATATCTGGCAGAAGGAGAACTCTGCGAGGTGTTGTGTGTATGGACGAAAAGTAGGCATTACGGAGTTGAGCAAACGCGCCGAAGACCGCAACTCGATATCTCCAACCGGCTGGTCGGTAGAGCGATTCCCAACACCCCATAGACACCGCAATGGGTGAAAATCGGCTAAGTCCCTGAAATGGGTTTTCACCCAAAAACAGGGTGATGGAGACATTGTACGGAGTTGGCGTATATGGACGAAACTTAGCCACGGTGGTGTTCTAACATCACTACTTGGGACGCAAAACCGTCGGACGCATGGTTTCGAAGCGATGTACGAAAAACAGGCCAAAATGGTGCACGAACAAAGGGGCACGCGCTATATCTGGCAGAAGGAGAACTCTGCGAGGTGTTGTGTGTATGGACGAAAAGTAGGCATTACGGAGTTGAGCAAACGCGCCGAAGACCGCAACTCGATATCTCCAACCGGCTGGTCGGTAGAGCGATTCCCAACACCCCATAGACACCGCAATGGGTGAAAATCGGCTAAGTCCCAGAAATGGGTTTTCACCCAAAAACAGGGTGATGGAGACATTGCACGGAGTTGGCGTATATGGACGAAAGTTAGCCACGGTGGTGTTCTAACATCGGTACTTGGGACGCAAAACCGTCGGACGCATGGTTTCGAAGCGATGTACGAAAAACAGGCCAAAATGGTGCACGAACAAAGGGGCACGCGCTATATCTGGCAGAAGGAGAACTCTGCGAGGTGTTGTGTGTATGGACGAAAAGTAGGCATTACGGAGTTGAGCAAACGCGCCGAAGACCGCAACTCGATATCTCCAACCGGCTGGTCGGTAGAGCGATTCCCAACACCCCATAGACACCGCAATGGGTGAAAATCGGCTAAGTCCCAGAAATGGGTTTTCACCCAAAAACAGGGTGATGGAGACATTGCACGGAGTTGGCGTATATGGACGAAAGTTAGCCACGGTGGTGTTCTAACATCGGTACTTGGGACGCAAAACCGTCGCACGCATGGTTTCGAGGCAATGTACGAAAAACAGGCCAAAATGGTGCACGAACAAAGGGGCACGCGCTATATCTGGCAGAAGGAGAACTCTGCGAGGTGTTGTGTGTATGGACGAAAAGTAGGCATTACGGAGTTGAGCAAACGCGCCGAAGACCGCAACTCGATATCTCCAACCGGCTGGTCGGTAGAGCGATTCCCAACACCCCATAGACACCGCAATGGGTGAAAATCGGCTAAGTCCCTGAAATGGGTTTTCACCCAAAAACAGGGTGATGGAGACATTGTACGGAGTTGGCGTATATGGACGAAAGTTAGCCACGGTAGTGTTCTAACATCGGTACTTGGGACGCAAAACCGTCGGACGCATGGTTTCGAAGCGATGTACGAAAAACAGGCCAAAATGGTGCACGAACAAAGGGCACGCGCTATATCTGGCAGAAGGAGAACTCTGCGAGGTGTTGTGTGTATGGACGAAAAGTAGGCATTACGGAGTTGAGCAAACGCGCCGAAGACCGCAACTCGATATCTCCAACCGGCTGGTCGGTAGAGCGATTCCCAACACCCCATAGACACCGCAATGGGTGAAAATCGGCTAAGTCCCAGAAATGGGTTTTCACCCAAAAACAGGGTGATGGAGACATTGCACGGAGTTGGCGTATATGGACGAAAGTTAGCCACGGTGGTGTTCTAACATCGGTACTTGGGACGCAAAACCGTCGGACGCATGGTTTCGAAGCGATGTACGAAAAACAGGCCAAAATGGTGCACGAACAAAGGGGCACGCGCTATATCTGGCAGAAGGAGAACTCTGCGAGGTGTTGTGTGTATGGACGAAAAGTAGGCATTACGGAGTTGAGCAAACGCGCCGAAGACCGCAACTCGATATCTCCAACCGGCTGGTCGGTAGAGCGATTCCCAACACCCCATAGACACCGCAATGGGTGAAAATCGGCTAAGTCCCTGAAATGGGTTTTCACCCAAAAACAGGGTGATGGAGACATTGTACGGAGTTGGCGTATATGGACGAAACTTAGCCACGGTGGTGTTCTAACATCACTACTTGGGACGCAAAACCGTCGGACGCATGGTTTCGAAGCGATGTACGAAAAACAGGCCAAAATGGTGCACGAACAAAGGGGCACGCGCTATATCTGGCAGAAGGAGAACTCTGCGAGGTGTTGTGTGTATGGACGAAAAGTAGGCATTACGGAGTTGAGCAAACGCGCCGAAGACCGCAACTCGATATCTCCAACCGGCTGGTCGGTAGAGCGATTCCCAACACCCCATAGACACCGCAATGGGTGAAAATCGGCTAAGTCCCAGAAATGGGTTTTCACCCAAAATCAGGGTGATGGAGACATTGCACGGAGTTGGCGAATATGGACGAAAGTTAGCCACGGTGGTGTTCTAACATCGGTACTTGGGACGCAAAACCGTCGGACGCATGGTTTCGAAGCGATGTACGAAAAACAGGCCAAAATGGTGCACGAACAAAGGGGCACGCGCTATATCTGGCAGAAGGAGAACTCTGCGAGGTGTTGTGTGTATGGACGAAAAGTAGGCATTACGGAGTTGAGCAAACGCGCCGAAGACCGCAACTCGATATCTCCAACCGGCTGGTCGGTAGAGCGATTCCCAACACCCCATAGACACCGCAATGGGTGAAAATCGGCTAAGTCCCTGAAATGGGTTTTCACCCAAAAACAGGGTGATGGAGACATTGTACGGAGTTGGCGTATATGGACGAAACTTAGCCACGGTGGTGTTCTAACATCACTACTTGGGACGCAAAACCGTCGGACGCATGGTTTCGAAGCGATGTACGAAAAACAGGCCAAAATGGTGCACGAACAAAGGGGCACGCGCTATATCTGGCAGAAGGAGAACTCTGCGAGGTGTTGTGTGTATGGACGAAAAGTAGGCATTACGGAGTTGAGCAAACGCGCCGAAGACCGCAACTCGATATCTCCAACCGGCTGGTCGGTAGAGCGATTCCCAACACCCCATAGACACCGCAATGGGTGAAAATCGGCTAAGTCCCAGAAATGGGTTTTCACCCAAAAACAGGGTGATGGAGACATTGTACGGAGTTGGCGTATATGGACGAAAGTTAGCCACGGTGGTGTTCTAACATCGGTACTTGGAACGCAAAACCGTCGCACGCATGGTTTAGAAGCGATGTACGAAAAACAGGCCAAAATGGTGCACGAACAAAGGGGCACGCGCTATATCTGGCAGAAGGAGAACTCTGCGAGGTGTTGTGTGTATGGACGAAAAGTAGGCATTACGGAGTTGAGCAAACGCGCCCAAGACCGCAACTCGATATCTCCAACCGGCTGGTCGGTAGAGCGATTCCCAACATCCCATAGACACCGCAATGGGTGAAAATCGGCTAAGTCCCTGAAATGGGTTTTCACCCAAAAACAGGGTGATGGAGACATTGTACGGAGTTGGCGTATATGGACGAAACTTAGCCACGGTGGTGTTCTAACATCACTACTTGGGACGCAAAACCGTCGGACGCATGGTTTCGAAGCGATGTACGAAAAACAGGCCAAAATGGTGCACGAACAAAGGGGCACGCGCTATATCTGGCAGAAGGAGAACTCTGCGAGGTGTTGTGTGTATGGACGAAAAGTAGGCATTACGGAGTTGAGCAAACGCGCCGAAGACCGCAACTCGATATCTCCAACCGGCTGGTCGGTAGAGCGATTCCCAACACCCCATAGACACCGCAATGGGTGAAAATCGGCTAAGTCCCAGAAATGGGTTTTCACCCAAAAACAGGGTGATGGAGACATTGCACGGAGTTGGCGTATATGGACGAAAGTTAGCCACGGTGGTGTTCTAACATCGGTACTTGGGACGCAAAACCGTCGCACGCATGGTTTCGAGGCAATGTGCGAAAAACGGGCCAAAACGGTGCACGAGCAAAGGGGCACGCGCTATATCTGGCAGAAGGAGAACTCTGCGAGGTGTTGTGTGTATGGACGAAAAGTAGGCATTACGGAGTTGAGCAAACGCGCCGAAGACCGCAACTCGATATCTCCAACCGGCTGGTCGGTAGAGCGATTCCCAACACCCCATAGACACCGCAATGGGTGAAAATCGGCTAAGTCCCTGAAATGGGTTTTCACCCAAAAACAGGGTGATGGAGACATTGCACGGAGTTGGCGTATATGGACGAAAGTTAGCCACGGTGGTGTTCTAACATCGATACTTGGGACGCAAAACCGTCGGACGCATGGTTTCGAAGCGATGTACGAAAAACAGGCCAAAATGGTGCACGAACAAAGGGGCACGCGCTATATCTGGCAGAAGGAGAACTCTGCGAGGTGTTGTGTGTATGGACGAAAAGTAGGCATTACGGAGTTGAGCAAACGCGCCGAAGACCGCAACTCGATATCTCCAACCGGCTGGTCGGTAGAGCGATTCCCAACACCCCATAGACACCGCAATGGGTGAAAATCGGCTAAGTCCCAGAAATGGGTTTTCACCCAAAAACAGGGTGATGGAGACATTGCACGGAGTTGGCGTATATGGACGAAAGTTAGCCACGGTGGTGTTCTAACATCGGTACTTGGGACGCAAAACCGTCGGACGCATGGTTTAGAAGCGATGTACGAAAAACAGGCCAAAATGGTGCACGAACAAAGGGGCACGCGCTATATCTGGCAGAAGGAGAACTCTGCGAGGTGTTGTGTGTATGGACGAAAAGTAGGCATTACGGAGTTGAGCAAACGCGCCGAAGACCGCAACTCGATATCTCCAACCGGCTGGTCGGTAGAGCGATTCCCAACACCCCATAGACACCGCAATGGGTGAAAATCGGCTAAGTCCCAGAAATGGGTTTTCACCCAAAAACAGGGTGATGGAGACATTGCACGGAGTTGGCGTATATGGACGAAAGTTAGCCACGGTGGTGTTCTAACATCGGTACTTGGGACGCAAAACCGTCGGACGCATGGTTTCGAAGCAATGTGCGAAAAACGGGCCAAAACGGTGCACGAAAAAAGGGGCACGCGCTATATCTGGCAGAAGGAGAACTCTGCGAGGTGTTGTGTGTATGGACGAAAAGTAGGCATTACGGAGTTGAGCAAACGCGCCGAAGACCGCAACTCGATATCTCCAACCGGCTGGTCGGTAGAGCGATTCCCAACACCCCATAGACACCGCAATGGGTGAAAATCGGCTAAGTCCCAGAAATGGGTTTTCACCCAAAAACAGGGTGATGGAGACATTGCACGGAGTTGGCGTATATGGACGAAAGTTAGCCACGGTGGTGTTCTAACATCGGTACTTGGGACGCAAAACCGTCGGACGCATGGTTTCGAAGCGATGTACGAAAAACAGGCCAAAATGGTGCACGAACAAAGGGGCACGCGCTATATCTGGCAGAAGGAGAACTCTGCGAGGTGTTGTGTGTATGGACGAAAAGTAGGCATTACGGAGTTGAGCAAACGCGCCGAAGACCGCAACTCGATATCTCCAACCGGCTGGTCGGTAGAGCGATTCCCAACACCCCATAGACACCGCAATGGGTGAAAATCGGCTAAGTCCCAGAAATGGGTTTTCACCCAAAAACAGGGTGATGGAGACATTGCACGGAGTTGGCGTATATGGACGAAAGTTAGCCACGGTGGTGTTCTAACATCGGTACTTGGGACGCAAAACCGTCGGACGCATGGTTTCGAAGCGATGTACGAAAAACAGGCCAAAATGGTGCACGAACAAAGGGGCACGCGCTATATCTGGCAGAAGGAGAACTCTGCGAGGTGTTGTGTGTATGGACGAAAAGTAGGCATTACGGAGTTGAGCAAACGCGCCGAAGACCGCAACTCGATATCTCCAACCGGCTGGTCGGTAGAGCGATTCCCAACACCCCATAGACACCGCAATGGGTGAAAATCGGCTAAGTCCCAGAAATGGGTTTTCACCCAAAAACAGGGTGATGGAGACATTGCACGGAGTTGGCGTATATGGACGAAAGTTAGCCACGGTGGTGTTCTAACATCGGTACTTGGGACGCAAAACCGTCGGACGCATGGTTTCGAAGCAATGTGCGAAAAACGGGCCAAAACGGTGCACGAAAAAAGGGGCACGCGCTATATCTGGCAGAAGGAGAACTCTGCGAGGTGTTGTGTGTATGGACGAAAAGTAGGCATTACGGAGTTGAGCAAACGCGCCGAAGACCGCAACTCGATATCTCCAACCGGCTGGTCGGTAGAGCGATTCCCAACACCCCATAGACACCGCAATGGGTGAAAATCGGCTAAGTCCCTGAAATGGGTTTTCACCCAAAAACAGGGTGATGGAGACATTGTACGGAGTTGGCGTATATGGACGAAACTTAGCCACGGTGGTGTTCTAACATCACTACTTGGGACGCAAAACCGTCGGACGCATGGTTTCGAAGCGATGTACGAAAAACAGGCCAAAATGGTGCACGAACAAAGGGGCACGCGCTATATCTGGCAGAAGGAGAACTCTGCGAGGTGTTGTGTGTATGGACGAAAAGTAGGCATTACGGAGTTGAGCAAACGCGCCGAAGACCGCAACTCGATATCTCCAACCGGCTGGTCGGTAGAGCGATTCCCAACACCCCATAGACACCGCAATGGGTGAAAATCGGCTAAGTCCCAGAAATGGGTTTTCACCCAAAAACAGGGTGATGGAGACATTGCACGGAGTTGGCGTATATGGACGAAAGTTAGCCACGGTGGTGTTCTAACATCGGTACTTGGGACGCAAAACCGTCGGACGCATGGTTTCGAAGCGATGTACGAAAAACAGGCCAAAATGGTGCACGAACAAAGGGGCACGCGCTATATCTGGCAGAAGGAGAACTCTGCGAGGTGTTGTGTGTATGGACGAAAAGTAGGCATTACGGAGTTGAGCAAACGCGCCGAAGACCGCAACTCGATATCTCCAACCGGCTGGTCGGTAGAGCGATTCCCAACACCCCATAGACACCGCAATGGGTGAAAATCGGCTAAGTCCCAGAAATGGGTTTTCACCCAAAAACAGGGTGATGGAGACATTGCACGGAGTTGGCGTATATGGACGAAAGTTAGCCACGGTGGTGTTCTAACATCGGTACTTGGGACGCAAAACCGTCGGACGCATGGTTTCGAAGCGATGTACGAAAAACAGGCCAAAATGGTGCACGAACAAAGGGGCACGCGCTATATCTGGCAGAAGGAGAACTCTGCGAGGTGTTGTGTGTATGGACGAAAAGTAGGCATTACGGAGTTGAGCAAACGCGCCGAAGACCGCAACTCGATATCTCCAACCGGCTGGTCGGTAGAGCGATTCCCAACACCCCATAGACACCGCAATGGGTGAAAATCGGCTAAGTCCCTGAAATGGGTTTTCACCCAAAAACAGGGTGATGGAGACATTGCACGGAGTTGGCGTATATGGACGAAAGTTAGCCACGGTGGTGTTCTAACATCGGTACTTGGGACGCAAAACCGTCGGACGCATGGTTTCGAAGCGATGTACGAAAAACAGGCCAAAATGGTGCACGAACAAAGGGCCACGCGCTATATCTGGCAGAAGGAGAACTCTGCGAGGTGTTGTGTGTATGGACGAAAAGTAGGCATTACGGAGTTGAGCAAACGCGCCGAAGACCGCAACTCGATATCTCCAACCGGCTGGTCGGTAGAGCGATTCCCAACACCCCATAGACACCGCAATGGGTGAAAATCGGCTAAGTCCCAGAAATGGGTTTTCACCCAAAAACAGGGTGATGGAGACATTGCACGGAGTTGGCGTATATGGACGAAAGTTAGCCACGGTGGTGTTCTAACATCGGTACTTGGGACGCAAAACCGTCGCACGCATGGTTTCGAGGCAATGTGCGAAAAACGGGCCAAAACGGTGCACGAGCAAAGGGGCACGCGCTATATCTGGCAGAAGGAGAACTCTGCGAGGTGTTGTGTGTATGGACGAAAAGTAGGCATTACGGAGTTGAGCAAACGCGCCGAAGACCGCAACTCGATATCTCCAACCGGCTGGTCGGTAGAGCGATTCCCAACACCCCATAGACACCGCAATGGGTGAAAATCGGCTAAGTCCCAGAAATGGGTTTTCACCCAAAAACAGGGTGATGGAGACATTGCACGGAGTTGGCGTATATGGACGAAAGTTAGCCACGGTGGTGTTCTAACATCGGTACTTGGGACGCAAAACCGTCGCACGCATGGTTTCGAGGCAATGTGCGAAAAACGGGCCAAAACGGTGCACGAGCAAAGGGGCACGCGCTATATCTGGCAGAAGGAGAACTCTGCGAGGTGTTGTGTGTATGGACGAAAAGTAGGCATTACGGAGTTGAGCAAACGCGCCGAAGACCGCAACTCGATATCTCCAACCGGCTGGTCGGTAGAGCGATTCCCAACACCCCATAGACACCGCAATGGGTGAAAATCGGCTAAGTCCCTGAAATGGGTTTTCACCCAAAAACAGGGTGATGGAGACATTGCACGGAGTTGGCGTATATGGACGAAAGTTAGCCACGGTGGTGTTCTAACATCGATACTTGGGACGCAAAACCGTCGGACGCATGGTTTCGAAGCGATGTACGAAAAACAGGCCAAAATGGTGCACGAACAAAGGGGCACGCGCTATATCTGGCAGAAGGAGAACTCTGCGAGGTGTTGTGTGTATGGACGAAAAGTAGGCATTACGGAGTTGAGCAAACGCGCCGAAGACCGCAACTCGATATCTCCAACCGGCTGGTCGGTAGAGCGATTCCCAACACCCCATAGACACCGCAATGGGTGAAAATCGGCTAAGTCCCAGAAATGGGTTTTCACCCAAAAACAGGGTGATGGAGACATTGCACGGAGTTGGCGTATATGGACGAAAGTTAGCCACGGTGGTGTTCTAACATCGGTACTTGGGACGCAAAACCGTCGGACGCATGGTTTAGAAGCGATGTACGAAAAACAGGCCAAAATGGTGCACGAACAAAGGGGCACGCGCTATATCTGGCAGAAGGAGAACTCTGCGAGGTGTTGTGTGTATGGACGAAAAGTAGGCATTACGGAGTTGAGCAAACGCGCCGAAGACCGCAACTCGATATCTCCAACCGGCTGGTCGGTAGAGCGATTCCCAACACCCCATAGACACCGCAATGGGTGAAAATCGGCTAAGTCCCAGAAATGGGTTTTCACCCAAAAACAGGGTGATGGAGACATTGCACGGAGTTGGCGTATATGGACGAAAGTTAGCCACGGTGGTGTTCTAACATCGGTACTTGGGACGCAAAACCGTCGGACGCATGGTTTCGAAGCAATGTGCGAAAAACGGGCCAAAACGGTGCACGAAAAAAGGGGCACGCGCTATATCTGGCAGAAGGAGAACTCTGCGAGGTGTTGTGTGTATGGACGAAAAGTAGGCATTACGGAGTTGAGCAAACGCGCCGAAGACCGCAACTCGATATCTCCAACCGGCTGGTCGGTAGAGCGATTCCCAACACCCCATAGACACCGCAATGGGTGAAAATCGGCTAAGTCCCAGAAATGGGTTTTCACCCAAAAACAGGGTGATGGAGACATTGCACGGAGTTGGCGTATATGGACGAAAGTTAGCCACGGTGGTGTTCTAACATCGGTACTTGGGACGCAAAACCGTCGGACGCATGGTTTCGAAGCGATGTACGAAAAACAGGCCAAAATGGTGCACGAACAAAGGGGCACGCGCTATATCTGGCAGAAGGAGAACTCTGCGAGGTGTTGTGTGTATGGACGAAAAGTAGGCATTACGGAGTTGAGCAAACGCGCCGAAGACCGCAACTCGATATCTCCAACCGGCTGGTCGGTAGAGCGATTCCCAACACCCCATAGACACCGCAATGGGTGAAAATCGGCTAAGTCCCAGAAATGGGTTTTCACCCAAAAACAGGGTGATGGAGACATTGCACGGAGTTGGCGTATATGGACGAAAGTTAGCCACGGTGGTGTTCTAACATCGGTACTTGGGACGCAAAACCGTCGGACGCATGGTTTCGAAGCGATGTACGAAAAACAGGCCAAAATGGTGCACGAACAAAGGGGCACGCGCTATATCTGGCAGAAGGAGAACTCTGCGAGGTGTTGTGTGTATGGACGAAAAGTAGGCATTACGGAGTTGAGCAAACGCGCCGAAGACCGCAACTCGATATCTCCAACCGGCTGGTCGGTAGAGCGATTCCCAACACCCCATAGACACCGCAATGGGTGAAAATCGGCTAAGTCCCAGAAATGGGTTTTCACCCAAAAACAGGGTGATGGAGACATTGCACGGAGTTGGCGTATATGGACGAAAGTTAGCCACGGTGGTGTTCTAACATCGGTACTTGGGACGCAAAACCGTCGGACGCATGGTTTCGAAGCAATGTGCGAAAAACGGGCCAAAACGGTGCACGAAAAAAGGGGCACGCGCTATATCTGGCAGAAGGAGAACTCTGCGAGGTGTTGTGTGTATGGACGAAAAGTAGGCATTACGGAGTTGAGCAAACGCGCCGAAGACCGCAACTCGATATCTCCAACCGGCTGGTCGGTAGAGCGATTCCCAACACCCCATAGACACCGCAATGGGTGAAAATCGGCTAAGTCCCTGAAATGGGTTTTCACCCAAAAACAGGGTGATGGAGACATTGTACGGAGTTGGCGTATATGGACGAAACTTAGCCACGGTGGTGTTCTAACATCACTACTTGGGACGCAAAACCGTCGGACGCATGGTTTCGAAGCGATGTACGAAAAACAGGCCAAAATGGTGCACGAACAAAGGGGCACGCGCTATATCTGGCAGAAGGAGAACTCTGCGAGGTGTTGTGTGTATGGACGAAAAGTAGGCATTACGGAGTTGAGCAAACGCGCCGAAGACCGCAACTCGATATCTCCAACCGGCTGGTCGGTAGAGCGATTCCCAACACCCCATAGACACCGCAATGGGTGAAAATCGGCTAAGTCCCAGAAATGGGTTTTCACCCAAAAACAGGGTGATGGAGACATTGCACGGAGTTGGCGTATATGGACGAAAGTTAGCCACGGTGGTGTTCTAACATCGGTACTTGGGACGCAAAACCGTCGGACGCATGGTTTCGAAGCGATGTACGAAAAACAGGCCAAAATGGTGCACGAACAAAGGGGCACGCGCTATATCTGGCAGAAGGAGAACTCTGCGAGGTGTTGTGTGTATGGACGAAAAGTAGGCATTACGGAGTTGAGCAAACGCGCCGAAGACCGCAACTCGATATCTCCAACCGGCTGGTCGGTAGAGCGATTCCCAACACCCCATAGACACCGCAATGGGTGAAAATCGGCTAAGTCCCAGAAATGGGTTTTCACCCAAAAACAGGGTGATGGAGACATTGCACGGAGTTGGCGTATATGGACGAAAGTTAGCCACGGTGGTGTTCTAACATCGGTACTTGGGACGCAAAACCGTCGGACGCATGGTTTCGAAGCGATGTACGAAAAACAGGCCAAAATGGTGCACGAACAAAGGGGCACGCGCTATATCTGGCAGAAGGAGAACTCTGCGAGGTGTTGTGTGTATGGACGAAAAGTAGGCATTACGGAGTTGAGCAAACGCGCCGAAGACCGCAACTCGATATCTCCAACCGGCTGGTCGGTAGAGCGATTCCCAACACCCCATAGACACCGCAATGGGTGAAAATCGGCTAAGTCCCTGAAATGGGTTTTCACCCAAAAACAGGGTGATGGAGACATTGCACGGAGTTGGCGTATATGGACGAAAGTTAGCCACGGTGGTGTTCTAACATCGGTACTTGGGACGCAAAACCGTCGGACGCATGGTTTCGAAGCGATGTACGAAAAACAGGCCAAAATGGTGCACGAACAAAGGGCCACGCGCTATATCTGGCAGAAGGAGAACTCTGCGAGGTGTTGTGTGTATGGACGAAAAGTAGGCATTACGGAGTTGAGCAAACGCGCCGAAGACCGCAACTCGATATCTCCAACCGGCTGGTCGGTAGAGCGATTCCCAACACCCCATAGACACCGCAATGGGTGAAAATCGGCTAAGTCCCAGAAATGGGTTTTCACCCAAAAACAGGGTGATGGAGACATTGCACGGAGTTGGCGTATATGGACGAAAGTTAGCCACGGTGGTGTTCTAACATCGGTACTTGGGACGCAAAACCGTCGCACGCATGGTTTCGAGGCAATGTGCGAAAAACGGGCCAAAACGGTGCACGAGCAAAGGGGCACGCGCTATATCTGGCAGAAGGAGAACTCTGCGAGGTGTTGTGTGTATGGACGAAAAGTAGGCATTACGGAGTTGAGCAAACGCGCCGAAGACCGCAACTCGATATCTCCAACCGGCTGGTCGGTAGAGCGATTCCCAACACCCCATAGACACCGCAATGGGTGAAAATCGGCTAAGTCCCTGAAATGGGTTTTCACCCAAAAACAGGGTGATGGAGACATTGCACGGAGTTGGCGTATATGGACGAAAGTTAGCCACGGTGATGTTCTAACATCGGTACTTGGGACGCAAAACCGTCGGACGCATGGTTTCGAAGCGATGTACGAAAAACAGGCCAAAATGGTGCACGAACAAAGGGGCACGCGCTATATCTGGCAGAAGGAGAACTCTGCGAGGTGTTGTGTGTATGGACGAAAAGTAGGCATTACGGAGTTGAGCAAACGCGCCGAAGACCGCAACTCGATATCTCCAACCGGCTGGTCGGTAGAGCGATTCCCAACACCCCATAGACACCGCAATGGGTGAAAATCGGCTAAGTCCCAGAAATGGGTTTTCACCCAAAAACAGGGTGATGGAGACATTGCACGGAGTTGGCGTATATGGACGAAAGTTAGCCACGGTGGTGTTCTAACATCGGTACTTGGGACGCAAAACCGTCGGACGCATGGTTTAGAAGCGATGTACGAAAAACAGGCCAAAATGGTGCACGAACAAAGGGGCACGCGCTATATCTGGCAGAAGGAGAACTCTGCGAGGTGTTGTGTGTATGGACGAAAAGTAGGCATTACGGAGTTGAGCAAACGCGCCGAAGACCGCAACTCGATATCTCCAACCGGCTGGTCGGTAGAGCGATTCCCAACACCCCATAGACACCGCAATGGGTGAAAATCGGCTAAGTCCCAGAAATGGGTTTTCACCCAAAAACAGGGTGATGGAGACATTGCACGGAGTTGGCGTATATGGACGAAAGTTAGCCACGGTGGTGTTCTAACATCGGTACTTGGGACGCAAAACCGTCGGACGCATGGTTTCGAAGCAATGTGCGAAAAACGGGCCAAAACGGTGCACGAAAAAAGGGGCACGCGCTATATCTGGCAGAAGGAGAACTCTGCGAGGTGTTGTGTGTATGGACGAAAAGTAGGCATTACGGAGTTGAGCAAACGCGCCGAAGACCGCAACTCGATATCTCCAACCGGCTGGTCGGTAGAGCGATTCCCAACACCCCATAGACACCGCAATGGGTGAAAATCGGCTAAGTCCCAGAAATGGGTTTTCACCCAAAAACAGGGTGATGGAGACATTGCACGGAGTTGGCGTATATGGACGAAAGTTAGCCACGGTGGTGTTCTAACATCGGTACTTGGGACGCAAAACCGTCGGACGCATGGTTTCGAAGCGATGTACGAAAAACAGGCCAAAATGGTGCACGAACAAAGGGGCACGCGCTATATCTGGCAGAAGGAGAACTCTGCGAGGTGTTGTGTGTATGGACGAAAAGTAGGCATTACGGAGTTGAGCAAACGCGCCGAAGACCGCAACTCGATATCTCCAACCGGCTGGTCGGTAGAGCGATTCCCAACACCCCATAGACACCGCAATGGGTGAAAATCGGCTAAGTCCCAGAAATGGGTTTTCACCCAAAAACAGGGTGATGGAGACATTGCACGGAGTTGGCGTATATGGACGAAAGTTAGCCACGGTGGTGTTCTAACATCGGTACTTGGGACGCAAAACCGTCGGACGCATGGTTTCGAAGCGATGTACGAAAAACAGGCCAAAATGGTGCACGAACAAAGGGGCACGCGCTATATCTGGCAGAAGGAGAACTCTGCGAGGTGTTGTGTGTATGGACGAAAAGTAGGCATTACGGAGTTGAGCAAACGCGCCGAAGACCGCAACTCGATATCTCCAACCGGCTGGTCGGTAGAGCGATTCCCAACACCCCATAGACACCGCAATGGGTGAAAATCGGCTAAGTCCCAGAAATGGGTTTTCACCCAAAAACAGGGTGATGGAGACATTGCACGGAGTTGGCGTATATGGACGAAAGTTAGCCACGGTGGTGTTCTAACATCGGTACTTGGGACGCAAAACCGTCGGACGCATGGTTTCGAAGCAATGTGCGAAAAACGGGCCAAAACGGTGCACGAAAAAAGGGGCACGCGCTATATCTGGCAGAAGGAGAACTCTGCGAGGTGTTGTGTGTATGGACGAAAAGTAGGCATTACGGAGTTGAGCAAACGCGCCAAAGACCGGGAATCGATATCTCCAACCGGCTGGTCGGTAGAGCGATTCCCAACACCCCATAGACACCGCAATGGGTGAAAATCGGCTAAGTCCCTGAAATGGGTTTTCACCCAAAAACAGGGTGATGGAGACATTGTACGGAGTTGGCGTATATGGACGAAACTTAGCCACGGTGGTGTTCTAACATCACTACTTGGGACGCAAAACCGTCGGACGCATGGTTTCGAAGCGATGTACGAAAAACAGGCCAAAATGGTGCACGAACAAAGGGGCACGCGCTATATCTGGCAGAAGGAGAACTCTGCGAGGTGTTGTGTGTATGGACGAAAAGTAGGCATTACGGAGTTGAGCAAACGCGCCGAAGACCGCAACTCGATATCTCCAACCGGCTGGTCGGTAGAGCGATTCCCAACACCCCATAGACACCGCAATGGGTGAAAATCGGCTAAGTCCCAGAAATGGGTTTTCACCCAAAAACAGGGTGATGGAGACATTGCACGGAGTTGGCGTATATGGACGAAAGTTAGCCACGGTGGTGTTCTAACATCGGTACTTGGGACGCAAAACCGTCGGACGCATGGTTTCGAAGCGATGTACGAAAAACAGGCCAAAATGGTGCACGAACAAAGGGGCACGCGCTATATCTGGCAGAAGGAGAACTCTGCGAGGTGTTGTGTGTATGGACGAAAAGTAGGCATTACGGAGTTGAGCAAACGCGCCGAAGACCGCAACTCGATATCTCCAACCGGCTGGTCGGTAGAGCGATTCCCAACACCCCATAGACACCGCAATGGGTGAAAATCGGCTAAGTCCCAGAAATGGGTTTTCACCCAAAAACAGGGTGATGGAGACATTGCACGGAGTTGGCGTATATGGACGAAAGTTAGCCACGGTGGTGTTCTAACATCGGTACTTGGGACGCAAAACCGTCGGACGCATGGTTTCGAAGCGATGTACGAAAAACAGGCCAAAATGGTGCACGAACAAAGGGGCACGCGCTATATCTGGCAGAAGGAGAACTCTGCGAGGTGTTGTGTGTATGGACGAAAAGTAGGCATTACGGAGTTGAGCAAACGCGCCGAAGACCGCAACTCGATATCTCCAACCGGCTGGTCGGTAGAGCGATTCCCAACACCCCATAGACACCGCAATGGGTGAAAATCGGCTAAGTCCCAGAAATGGGTTTTCACCCAAAAACAGGGTGATGGAGACATTGCACGGAGTTGGCGTATATGGACGAAAGTTAGCCACGGTGGTGTTCTAACATCGGTACTTGGGACGCAAAACCGTCGCACGCATGGTTTCGAGGCAATGTGCGAAAAACGGGCCAAAACGGTGCACGAGCAAAGGGGCACGCGCTATATCTGGCAGAAGGAGAACTCTGCGAGGTGTTGTGTGTATGGACGAAAAGTAGGCATTACGGAGTTGAGCAAACGCGCCGAAGACCGCAACTCGATATCTCCAACCGGCTGGTCGGTAGAGCGATTCCCAACACCCCATAGACACCGCAATGGGTGAAAATCGGCTAAGTCCCTGAAATGGGTTTTCACCCAAAAACAGGGTGATGGAGACATTGCACGGAGTTGGCGTATATGGACGAAAGTTAGCCACGGTGGTGTTCTAACATCGATACTTGGGACGCAAAACCGTCGGACGCATGGTTTCGAAGCGATGTACGAAAAACAGGCCAAAATGGTGCACGAACAAAGGGGCACGCGCTATATCTGGCAGAAGGAGAACTCTGCGAGGTGTTGTGTGTATGGACGAAAAGTAGGCATTACGGAGTTGAGCAAACGCGCCGAAGACCGCAACTCGATATCTCCAACCGGCTGGTCGGTAGAGCGATTCCCAACACCCCATAGACACCGCAATGGGTGAAAATCGGCTAAGTCCCAGAAATGGGTTTTCACCCAAAAACAGGGTGATGGAGACATTGCACGGAGTTGGCGTATATGGACGAAAGTTAGCCACGGTGGTGTTCTAACATCGGTACTTGGGACGCAAAACCGTCGGACGCATGGTTTAGAAGCGATGTACGAAAAACAGGCCAAAATGGTGCACGAACAAAGGGGCACGCGCTATATCTGGCAGAAGGAGAACTCTGCGAGGTGTTGTGTGTATGGACGAAAAGTAGGCATTACGGAGTTGAGCAAACGCGCCGAAGACCGCAACTCGATATCTCCAACCGGCTGGTCGGTAGAGCGATTCCCAACACCCCATAGACACCGCAATGGGTGAAAATCGGCTAAGTCCCAGAAATGGGTTTTCACCCAAAAACAGGGTGATGGAGACATTGCACGGAGTTGGCGTATATGGACGAAAGTTAGCCACGGTGGTGTTCTAACATCGGTACTTGGGACGCAAAACCGTCGGACGCATGGTTTCGAAGCAATGTGCGAAAAACGGGCCAAAACGGTGCACGAAAAAAGGGGCACGCGCTATATCTGGCAGAAGGAGAACTCTGCGAGGTGTTGTGTGTATGGACGAAAAGTAGGCATTACGGAGTTGAGCAAACGCGCCGAAGACCGCAACTCGATATCTCCAACCGGCTGGTCGGTAGAGCGATTCCCAACACCCCATAGACACCGCAATGGGTGAAAATCGGCTAAGTCCCAGAAATGGGTTTTCACCCAAAAACAGGGTGATGGAGACATTGCACGGAGTTGGCGTATATGGACGAAAGTTAGCCACGGTGGTGTTCTAACATCGGTACTTGGGACGCAAAACCGTCGGACGCATGGTTTCGAAGCGATGTACGAAAAACAGGCCAAAATGGTGCACGAACAAAGGGGCACGCGCTATATCTGGCAGAAGGAGAACTCTGCGAGGTGTTGTGTGTATGGACGAAAAGTAGGCATTACGGAGTTGAGCAAACGCGCCGAAGACCGCAACTCGATATCTCCAACCGGCTGGTCGGTAGAGCGATTCCCAACACCCCATAGACACCGCAATGGGTGAAAATCGGCTAAGTCCCAGAAATGGGTTTTCACCCAAAAACAGGGTGATGGAGACATTGCACGGAGTTGGCGTATATGGACGAAAGTTAGCCACGGTGGTGTTCTAACATCGGTACTTGGGACGCAAAACCGTCGGACGCATGGTTTCGAAGCGATGTACGAAAAACAGGCCAAAATGGTGCACGAACAAAGGGGCACGCGCTATATCTGGCAGAAGGAGAACTCTGCGAGGTGTTGTGTGTATGGACGAAAAGTAGGCATTACGGAGTTGAGCAAACGCGCCGAAGACCGCAACTCGATATCTCCAACCGGCTGGTCGGTAGAGCGATTCCCAACACCCCATAGACACCGCAATGGGTGAAAATCGGCTAAGTCCCAGAAATGGGTTTTCACCCAAAAACAGGGTGATGGAGACATTGCACGGAGTTGGCGTATATGGACGAAAGTTAGCCACGGTGGTGTTCTAACATCGGTACTTGGGACGCAAAACCGTCGGACGCATGGTTTCGAAGCAATGTGCGAAAAACGGGCCAAAACGGTGCACGAAAAAAGGGGCACGCGCTATATCTGGCAGAAGGAGAACTCTGCGAGGTGTTGTGTGTATGGACGAAAAGTAGGCATTACGGAGTTGAGCAAACGCGCCGAAGACCGCAACTCGATATCTCCAACCGGCTGGTCGGTAGAGCGATTCCCAACACCCCATAGACACCGCAATGGGTGAAAATCGGCTAAGTCCCTGAAATGGGTTTTCACCCAAAAACAGGGTGATGGAGACATTGAACGGAGTTGGCGTATATGGACGAAACTTAGCCACGGTGGTGTTCTAACATCACTACTTGGGACGCAAAACCGTCGGACGCATGGTTTCGAAGCGATGTACGAAAAACAGGCCAAAATGGTGCACGAACAAAGGGGCACGCGCTATATCTGGCAGAAGGAGAACTCTGCGAGGTGTTGTGTGTATGGACGAAAAGTAGGCATTACGGAGTTGAGCAAACGCGCCGAAGACCGCAACTCGATATCTCCAACCGGCTGGTCGGTAGAGCGATTCCCAACACCCCATAGACACCGCAATGGGTGAAAATCGGCTAAGTCCCAGAAATGGGTTTTCACCCAAAAACAGGGTGATGGAGACATTGCACGGAGTTGGCGTATATGGACGAAAGTTAGCCACGGTGGTGTTCTAACATCGGTACTTGGGACGCAAAACCGTCGGACGCATGGTTTCGAAGCGATGTACGAAAAACAGGCCAAAATGGTGCACGAACAAAGGGGCACGCGCTATATCTGGCAGAAGGAGAACTCTGCGAGGTGTTGTGTGTATGGACGAAAAGTAGGCATTACGGAGTTGAGCAAACGCGCCGAAGACCGCAACTCGATATCTCCAACCGGCTGGTCGGTAGAGCGATTCCCAACACCCCATAGACACCGCAATGGGTGAAAATCGGCTAAGTCCCAGAAATGGGTTTTCACCCAAAAACAGGGTGATGGAGACATTGCACGGAGTTGGCGTATATGGACGAAAGTTAGCCACGGTGGTGTTCTAACATCGGTACTTGGGACGCAAAACCGTCGGACGCATGGTTTCGAAGCGATGTACGAAAAACAGGCCAAAATGGTGCACGAACAAAGGGGCACGCGCTATATCTGGCAGAAGGAGAACTCTGCGAGGTGTTGTGTGTATGGACGAAAAGTAGGCATTACGGAGTTGAGCAAACGCGCCGAAGACCGCAACTCGATATCTCCAACCGGCTGGTCGGTAGAGCGATTCCCAACACCCCATAGACACCGCAATGGGTGAAAATCGGCTAAGTCCCTGAAATGGGTTTTCACCCAAAAACAGGGTGATGGAGACATTGCACGGAGTTGGCGTATATGGACGAAAGTTAGCCACGGTGGTGTTCTAACATCGGTACTTGGGACGCAAAACCGTCGGACGCATGGTTTCGAAGCGATGTACGAAAAACAGGCCAAAATGGTGCACGAACAAAGGGCCACGCGCTATATCTGGCAGAAGGAGAACTCTGCGAGGTGTTGTGTGTATGGACGAAAAGTAGGCATTACGGAGTTGAGCAAACGCGCCGAAGACCGCAACTCGATATCTCCAACCGGCTGGTCGGTAGAGCGATTCCCAACACCCCATAGACACCGCAATGGGTGAAAATCGGCTAAGTCCCAGAAATGGGTTTTCACCCAAAAACAGGGTGATGGAGACATTGCACGGAGTTGGCGTATATGGACGAAAGTTAGCCACGGTGGTGTTCTAACATCGGTACTTGGGACGCAAAACCGTCGCACGCATGGTTTCGAGGCAATGTGCGAAAAACGGGCCAAAACGGTGCACGAGCAAAGGGGCACGCGCTATATCTGGCAGAAGGAGAACTCTGCGAGGTGTTGTGTGTATGGACGAAAAGTAGGCATTACGGAGTTGAGCAAACGCGCCGAAGACCGCAACTCGATATCTCCAACCGGCTGGTCGGTAGAGCGATTCCCAACACCCCATAGACACCGCAATGGGTGAAAATCGGCTAAGTCCCTGAAATGGGTTTTCACCCAAAAACAGGGTGATGGAGACATTGCACGGAGTTGGCGTATATGGACGAAAGTTAGCCACGGTGATGTTCTAACATCGGTACTTGGGACGCAAAACCGTCGGACGCATGGTTTCGAAGCGATGTACGAAAAACAGGCCAAAATGGTGCACGAACAAAGGGGCACGCGCTATATCTGGCAGAAGGAGAACTCTGCGAGGTGTTGTGTGTATGGACGAAAAGTAGGCATTACGGAGTTGAGCAAACGCGCCGAAGACCGCAACTCGATATCTCCAACCGGCTGGTCGGTAGAGCGATTCCCAACACCCCATAGACACCGCAATGGGTGAAAATCGGCTAAGTCCCAGAAATGGGTTTTCACCCAAAAACAGGGTGATGGAGACATTGCACGGAGTTGGCGTATATGGACGAAAGTTAGCCACGGTGGTGTTCTAACATCGGTACTTGGGACGCAAAACCGTCGGACGCATGGTTTAGAAGCGATGTACGAAAAACAGGCCAAAATGGTGCACGAACAAAGGGGCACGCGCTATATCTGGCAGAAGGAGAACTCTGCGAGGTGTTGTGTGTATGGACGAAAAGTAGGCATTACGGAGTTGAGCAAACGCGCCGAAGACCGCAACTCGATATCTCCAACCGGCTGGTCGGTAGAGCGATTCCCAACACCCCATAGACACCGCAATGGGTGAAAATCGGCTAAGTCCCAGAAATGGGTTTTCACCCAAAAACAGGGTGATGGAGACATTGCACGGAGTTGGCGTATATGGACGAAAGTTAGCCACGGTGGTGTTCTAACATCGGTACTTGGGACGCAAAACCGTCGGACGCATGGTTTCGAAGCAATGTGCGAAAAACGGGCCAAAACGGTGCACGAAAAAAGGGGCACGCGCTATATCTGGCAGAAGGAGAACTCTGCGAGGTGTTGTGTGTATGGACGAAAAGTAGGCATTACGGAGTTGAGCAAACGCGCCGAAGACCGCAACTCGATATCTCCAACCGGCTGGTCGGTAGAGCGATTCCCAACACCCCATAGACACCGCAATGGGTGAAAATCGGCTAAGTCCCAGAAATGGGTTTTCACCCAAAAACAGGGTGATGGAGACATTGCACGGAGTTGGCGTATATGGACGAAAGTTAGCCACGGTGGTGTTCTAACATCGGTACTTGGGACGCAAAACCGTCGGACGCATGGTTTCGAAGCGATGTACGAAAAACAGGCCAAAATGGTGCACGAACAAAGGGGCACGCGCTATATCTGGCAGAAGGAGAACTCTGCGAGGTGTTGTGTGTATGGACGAAAAGTAGGCATTACGGAGTTGAGCAAACGCGCCGAAGACCGCAACTCGATATCTCCAACCGGCTGGTCGGTAGAGCGATTCCCAACACCCCATAGACACCGCAATGGGTGAAAATCGGCTAAGTCCCAGAAATGGGTTTTCACCCAAAAACAGGGTGATGGAGACATTGCACGGAGTTGGCGTATATGGACGAAAGTTAGCCACGGTGGTGTTCTAACATCGGTACTTGGGACGCAAAACCGTCGGACGCATGGTTTCGAAGCGATGTACGAAAAACAGGCCAAAATGGTGCACGAACAAAGGGGCACGCGCTATATCTGGCAGAAGGAGAACTCTGCGAGGTGTTGTGTGTATGGACGAAAAGTAGGCATTACGGAGTTGAGCAAACGCGCCGAAGACCGCAACTCGATATCTCCAACCGGCTGGTCGGTAGAGCGATTCCCAACACCCCATAGACACCGCAATGGGTGAAAATCGGCTAAGTCCCAGAAATGGGTTTTCACCCAAAAACAGGGTGATGGAGACATTGCACGGAGTTGGCGTATATGGACGAAAGTTAGCCACGGTGGTGTTCTAACATCGGTACTTGGGACGCAAAACCGTCGGACGCATGGTTTCGAAGCAATGTGCGAAAAACGGGCCAAAACGGTGCACGAAAAAAGGGGCACGCGCTATATCTGGCAGAAGGAGAACTCTGCGAGGTGTTGTGTGTATGGACGAAAAGTAGGCATTACGGAGTTGAGCAAACGCGCCAAAGACCGGGAATCGATATCTCCAACCGGCTGGTCGGTAGAGCGATTCCCAACACCCCATAGACACCGCAATGGGTGAAAATCGGCTAAGTCCCTGAAATGGGTTTTCACCCAAAAACAGGGTGATGGAGACATTGTACGGAGTTGGCGTATATGGACGAAACTTAGCCACGGTGGTGTTCTAACATCACTACTTGGGACGCAAAACCGTCGGACGCATGGTTTCGAAGCGATGTACGAAAAACAGGCCAAAATGGTGCACGAACAAAGGGGCACGCGCTATATCTGGCAGAAGGAGAACTCTGCGAGGTGTTGTGTGTATGGACGAAAAGTAGGCATTACGGAGTTGAGCAAACGCGCCGAAGACCGCAACTCGATATCTCCAACCGGCTGGTCGGTAGAGCGATTCCCAACACCCCATAGACACCGCAATGGGTGAAAATCGGCTAAGTCCCAGAAATGGGTTTTCACCCAAAAACAGGGTGATGGAGACATTGCACGGAGTTGGCGTATATGGACGAAAGTTAGCCACGGTGGTGTTCTAACATCGGTACTTGGGACGCAAAACCGTCGGACGCATGGTTTCGAAGCGATGTACGAAAAACAGGCCAAAATGGTGCACGAACAAAGGGGCACGCGCTATATCTGGCAGAAGGAGAACTCTGCGAGGTGTTGTGTGTATGGACGAAAAGTAGGCATTACGGAGTTGAGCAAACGCGCCGAAGACCGCAACTCGATATCTCCAACCGGCTGGTCGGTAGAGCGATTCCCAACACCCCATAGACACCGCAATGGGTGAAAATCGGCTAAGTCCCAGAAATGGGTTTTCACCCAAAAACAGGGTGATGGAGACATTGCACGGAGTTGGCGTATATGGACGAAAGTTAGCCACGGTGGTGTTCTAACATCGGTACTTGGGACGCAAAACCGTCGGACGCATGGTTTCGAAGCGATGTACGAAAAACAGGCCAAAATGGTGCACGAACAAAGGGGCACGCGCTATATCTGGCAGAAGGAGAACTCTGCGAGGTGTTGTGTGTATGGACGAAAAGTAGGCATTACGGAGTTGAGCAAACGCGCCGAAGACCGCAACTCGATATCTCCAACCGGCTGGTCGGTAGAGCGATTCCCAACACCCCATAGACACCGCAATGGGTGAAAATCGGCTAAGTCCCTGAAATGGGTTTTCACCCAAAAACAGGGTGATGGAGACATTGTACGGAGTTGGCGTATATGGACGAAACTTAGCCACGGTGGTGTTCTAACATCGGTACTTGGGACGCAAAACCGTCGGACGCATGGTTTCGAAGCGATGTACGAAAAACAGGCCAAAATGGTGCACGAACAAAGGGGCACGCGCTATATCTGGCAGAAGGAGAACTCTGCGAGGTGTTGTGTGTATGGACGAAAAGTAGGCATTACGGAGTTGAGCAAACGCGCCGAAGACCGCAACTCGATATCTCCAACCGGCTGGTCGGTAGAGCGATTCCCAACACCCCATAGACACCGCAATGGGTGAAAATCGGCTAAGTCCCTGAAATGGGTTTTCACCCAAAAACAGGGTGATGGAGACATTGTACGGAGTTGGCGTATATGGACGAAACTTAGCCACGGTGGTGTTCTAACATCACTACTTGGGACGCAAAACCGTCGGACGCATGGTTTCGAAGCGATGTACGAAAAACAGGCCAAAATGGTGCACGAACAAAGGGGCACGCGCTATATCTGGCAGAAGGAGAACTCTGCGAGGTGTTGTGTGTATGGACGAAAAGTAGGCATTACGGAGTTGAGCAAACGCGCCGAAGACCGCAACTCGATATCTCCAACCGGCTGGTCGGTAGAGCGATTCCCAACACCCCATAGACACCGCAATGGGTGAAAATCGGCTAAGTCCCTGAAATGGGTTTTCACCCAAAAACAGGGTGATGGAGACATTGCACGGAGTTGGCGTATATGGACGAAAGTTAGCCACGGTGATGTTCTAACATCGGTACTTGGGACGCAAAACCGTCGGACGCATGGTTTCGAAGCGATGTACGAAAAACAGGCCAAAATGGTGCACGAACAAAGGGGCACGCGCTATATCTGGCAGAAGGAGAACTCTGCGAGGTGTTGTGTGTATGGACGAAAAGTAGGCATTACGGAGTTGAGCAAACGCGCCGAAGACCGCAACTCGATATCTCCAACCGGCTGGTCGGTAGAGCGATTCCCAACACCCCATAGACACCGCAATGGGTGAAAATCGGCTAAGTCCCAGAAATGGGTTTTCACCCAAAAACAGGGTGATGGAGACATTGCACGGAGTTGGCGTATATGGACGAAAGTTAGCCACGGTGGTGTTCTAACATCGGTACTTGGGACGCAAAACCGTCGGACGCATGGTTTCGAAGCGATGTACGAAAAACAGGCCAAAATGGTGCACGAACAAAGGGGCACGCGCTATATCTGGCAGAAGGAGAACTCTGCGAGGTGTTGTGTGTATGGACGAAAAGTAGGCATTACGGAGTTGAGCAAACGCGCCGAAGACCGCAACTCGATATCTCCAACCGGCTGGTCGGTAGAGCGATTCCCAACACCCCATAGACACCGCAATGGGTGAAAATCGGCTAAGTCCCAGAAATGGGTTTTCACCCAAAAACAGGGTGATGGAGACATTGCACGGAGTTGGCGTATATGGACGAAAGTTAGCCACGGTGGTGTTCTAACATCGGTACTTGGGACGCAAAACCGTCGGACGCATGGTTTCGAAGCAATGTGCGAAAAACGGGCCAAAACGGTGCACGAAAAAAGGGGCACGCGCTATATCTGGCAGAAGGAGAACTCTGCGAGGTGTTGTGTGTATGGACGAAAAGTAGGCATTACGGAGTTGAGCAAACGCGCCGAAGACCGCAACTCGATATCTCCAACCGGCTGGTCGGTAGAGCGATTCCCAACACCCCATAGACACCGCAATGGGTGAAAATCGGCTAAGTCCCTGAAATGGGTTTTCACCCAAAAACAGGGTGATGGAGACATTGTACGGAGTTGGCGTATATGGACGAAACTTAGCCACGGTGGTGTTCTAACATCACTACTTGGGACGCAAAACCGTCGGACGCATGGTTTCGAAGCGATGTACGAAAAACAGGCCAAAATGGTGCACGAACAAAGGGGCACGCGCTATATCTGGCAGAAGGAGAACTCTGCGAGGTGTTGTGTGTATGGACGAAAAGTAGGCATTACGGAGTTGAGCAAACGCGCCGAAGACCGCAACTCGATATCTCCAACCGGCTGGTCGGTAGAGCGATTCCCAACACCCCATAGACACCGCAATGGGTGAAAATCGGCTAAGTCCCAGAAATGGGTTTTCACCCAAAAACAGGGTGATGGAGACATTGCACGGAGTTGGCGTATATGGACGAAAGTTAGCCACGGTGGTGTTCTAACATCGGTACTTGGGACGCAAAACCGTCGGACGCATGGTTTCGAAGCGATGTACGAAAAACAGGCCAAAATGGTGCACGAACAAAGGGGCACGCGCTATATCTGGCAGAAGGAGAACTCTGCGAGGTGTTGTGTGTATGGACGAAAAGTAGGCATTACGGAGTTGAGCAAACGCGCCGAAGACCGCAACTCGATATCTCCAACCGGCTGGTCGGTAGAGCGATTCCCAACACCCCATAGACACCGCAATGGGTGAAAATCGGCTAAGTCCCAGAAATGGGTTTTCACCCAAAAACAGGGTGATGGAGACATTGCACGGAGTTGGCGTATATGGACGAAAGTTAGCCACGGTGGTGTTCTAACATCGGTACTTGGGACGCAAAACCGTCGGACGCATGGTTTCGAAGCGATGTACGAAAAACAGGCCAAAATGGTGCACGAACAAAGGGGCACGCGCTATATCTGGCAGAAGGAGAACTCTGCGAGGTGTTGTGTGTATGGACGAAAAGTAGGCATTACGGAGTTGAGCAAACGCGCCGAAGACCGCAACTCGATATCTCCAACCGGCTGGTCGGTAGAGCGATTCCCAACACCCCATAGACACCGCAATGGGTGAAAATCGGCTAAGTCCCTGAAATGGGTTTTCACCCAAAAACAGGGTGATGGAGACATTGCACGGAGTTGGCGTATATGGACGAAAGTTAGCCACGGTGGTGTTCTAACATCGGTACTTGGGACGCAAAACCGTCGGACGCATGGTTTCGAAGCGATGTACGAAAAACAGGCCAAAATGGTGCACGAACAAAGGGCCACGCGCTATATCTGGCAGAAGGAGAACTCTGCGAGGTGTTGTGTGTATGGACGAAAAGTAGGCATTACGGAGTTGAGCAAACGCGCCGAAGACCGCAACTCGATATCTCCAACCGGCTGGTCGGTAGAGCGATTCCCAACACCCCATAGACACCGCAATGGGTGAAAATCGGCTAAGTCCCAGAAATGGGTTTTCACCCAAAAACAGGGTGATGGAGACATTGCACGGAGTTGGCGTATATGGACGAAAGTTAGCCACGGTGGTGTTCTAACATCGGTACTTGGGACGCAAAACCGTCGCACGCATGGTTTCGAGGCAATGTGCGAAAAACGGGCCAAAACGGTGCACGAGCAAAGGGGCACGCGCTATATCTGGCAGAAGGAGAACTCTGCGAGGTGTTGTGTGTATGGACGAAAAGTAGGCATTACGGAGTTGAGCAAACGCGCCGAAGACCGCAACTCGATATCTCCAACCGGCTGGTCGGTAGAGCGATTCCCAACACCCCATAGACACCGCAATGGGTGAAAATCGGCTAAGTCCCTGAAATGGGTTTTCACCCAAAAACAGGGTGATGGAGACATTGCACGGAGTTGGCGTATATGGACGAAAGTTAGCCACGGTGATGTTCTAACATCGGTACTTGGGACGCAAAACCGTCGGACGCATGGTTTCGAAGCGATGTACGAAAAACAGGCCAAAATGGTGCACGAACAAAGGGGCACGCGCTATATCTGGCAGAAGGAGAACTCTGCGAGGTGTTGTGTGTATGGACGAAAAGTAGGCATTACGGAGTTGAGCAAACGCGCCGAAGACCGCAACTCGATATCTCCAACCGGCTGGTCGGTAGAGCGATTCCCAACACCCCATAGACACCGCAATGGGTGAAAATCGGCTAAGTCCCAGAAATGGGTTTTCACCCAAAAACAGGGTGATGGAGACATTGCACGGAGTTGGCGTATATGGACGAAAGTTAGCCACGGTGGTGTTCTAACATCGGTACTTGGGACGCAAAACCGTCGGACGCATGGTTTAGAAGCGATGTACGAAAAACAGGCCAAAATGGTGCACGAACAAAGGGGCACGCGCTATATCTGGCAGAAGGAGAACTCTGCGAGGTGTTGTGTGTATGGACGAAAAGTAGGCATTACGGAGTTGAGCAAACGCGCCGAAGACCGCAACTCGATATCTCCAACCGGCTGGTCGGTAGAGCGATTCCCAACACCCCATAGACACCGCAATGGGTGAAAATCGGCTAAGTCCCAGAAATGGGTTTTCACCCAAAAACAGGGTGATGGAGACATTGCACGGAGTTGGCGTATATGGACGAAAGTTAGCCACGGTGGTGTTCTAACATCGGTACTTGGGACGCAAAACCGTCGGACGCATGGTTTCGAAGCAATGTGCGAAAAACGGGCCAAAACGGTGCACGAAAAAAGGGGCACGCGCTATATCTGGCAGAAGGAGAACTCTGCGAGGTGTTGTGTGTATGGACGAAAAGTAGGCATTACGGAGTTGAGCAAACGCGCCGAAGACCGCAACTCGATATCTCCAACCGGCTGGTCGGTAGAGCGATTCCCAACACCCCATAGACACCGCAATGGGTGAAAATCGGCTAAGTCCCAGAAATGGGTTTTCACCCAAAAACAGGGTGATGGAGACATTGCACGGAGTTGGCGTATATGGACGAAAGTTAGCCACGGTGGTGTTCTAACATCGGTACTTGGGACGCAAAACCGTCGGACGCATGGTTTCGAAGCGATGTACGAAAAACAGGCCAAAATGGTGCACGAACAAAGGGGCACGCGCTATATCTGGCAGAAGGAGAACTCTGCGAGGTGTTGTGTGTATGGACGAAAAGTAGGCATTACGGAGTTGAGCAAACGCGCCGAAGACCGCAACTCGATATCTCCAACCGGCTGGTCGGTAGAGCGATTCCCAACACCCCATAGACACCGCAATGGGTGAAAATCGGCTAAGTCCCAGAAATGGGTTTTCACCCAAAAACAGGGTGATGGAGACATTGCACGGAGTTGGCGTATATGGACGAAAGTTAGCCACGGTGGTGTTCTAACATCGGTACTTGGGACGCAAAACCGTCGGACGCATGGTTTCGAAGCGATGTACGAAAAACAGGCCAAAATGGTGCACGAACAAAGGGGCACGCGCTATATCTGGCAGAAGGAGAACTCTGCGAGGTGTTGTGTGTATGGACGAAAAGTAGGCATTACGGAGTTGAGCAAACGCGCCGAAGACCGCAACTCGATATCTCCAACCGGCTGGTCGGTAGAGCGATTCCCAACACCCCATAGACACCGCAATGGGTGAAAATCGGCTAAGTCCCAGAAATGGGTTTTCACCCAAAAACAGGGTGATGGAGACATTGCACGGAGTTGGCGTATATGGACGAAAGTTAGCCACGGTGGTGTTCTAACATCGGTACTTGGGACGCAAAACCGTCGGACGCATGGTTTCGAAGCAATGTGCGAAAAACGGGCCAAAACGGTGCACGAAAAAAGGGGCACGCGCTATATCTGGCAGAAGGAGAACTCTGCGAGGTGTTGTGTGTATGGACGAAAAGTAGGCATTACGGAGTTGAGCAAACGCGCCAAAGACCGGGAATCGATATCTCCAACCGGCTGGTCGGTAGAGCGATTCCCAACACCCCATAGACACCGCAATGGGTGAAAATCGGCTAAGTCCCTGAAATGGGTTTTCACCCAAAAACAGGGTGATGGAGACATTGTACGGAGTTGGCGTATATGGACGAAACTTAGCCACGGTGGTGTTCTAACATCACTACTTGGGACGCAAAACCGTCGGACGCATGGTTTCGAAGCGATGTACGAAAAACAGGCCAAAATGGTGCACGAACAAAGGGGCACGCGCTATATCTGGCAGAAGGAGAACTCTGCGAGGTGTTGTGTGTATGGACGAAAAGTAGGCATTACGGAGTTGAGCAAACGCGCCGAAGACCGCAACTCGATATCTCCAACCGGCTGGTCGGTAGAGCGATTCCCAACACCCCATAGACACCGCAATGGGTGAAAATCGGCTAAGTCCCAGAAATGGGTTTTCACCCAAAAACAGGGTGATGGAGACATTGCACGGAGTTGGCGTATATGGACGAAAGTTAGCCACGGTGGTGTTCTAACATCGGTACTTGGGACGCAAAACCGTCGGACGCATGGTTTCGAAGCGATGTACGAAAAACAGGCCAAAATGGTGCACGAACAAAGGGGCACGCGCTATATCTGGCAGAAGGAGAACTCTGCGAGGTGTTGTGTGTATGGACGAAAAGTAGGCATTACGGAGTTGAGCAAACGCGCCGAAGACCGCAACTCGATATCTCCAACCGGCTGGTCGGTAGAGCGATTCCCAACACCCCATAGACACCGCAATGGGTGAAAATCGGCTAAGTCCCAGAAATGGGTTTTCACCCAAAAACAGGGTGATGGAGACATTGCACGGAGTTGGCGTATATGGACGAAAGTTAGCCACGGTGGTGTTCTAACATCGGTACTTGGGACGCAAAACCGTCGGACGCATGGTTTCGAAGCGATGTACGAAAAACAGGCCAAAATGGTGCACGAACAAAGGGGCACGCGCTATATCTGGCAGAAGGAGAACTCTGCGAGGTGTTGTGTGTATGGACGAAAAGTAGGCATTACGGAGTTGAGCAAACGCGCCGAAGACCGCAACTCGATATCTCCAACCGGCTGGTCGGTAGAGCGATTCCCAACACCCCATAGACACCGCAATGGGTGAAAATCGGCTAAGTCCCTGAAATGGGTTTTCACCCAAAAACAGGGTGATGGAGACATTGTACGGAGTTGGCGTATATGGACGAAACTTAGCCACGGTGGTGTTCTAACATCGGTACTTGGGACGCAAAACCGTCGGACGCATGGTTTCGAAGCGATGTACGAAAAACAGGCCAAAATGGTGCACGAACAAAGGGGCACGCGCTATATCTGGCAGAAGGAGAACTCTGCGAGGTGTTGTGTGTATGGACGAAAAGTAGGCATTACGGAGTTGAGCAAACGCGCCGAAGACCGCAACTCGATATCTCCAACCGGCTGGTCGGTAGAGCGATTCCCAACACCCCATAGACACCGCAATGGGTGAAAATCGGCTAAGTCCCTGAAATGGGTTTTCACCCAAAAACAGGGTGATGGAGACATTGTACGGAGTTGGCGTATATGGACGAAACTTAGCCACGGTGGTGTTCTAACATCACTACTTGGGACGCAAAACCGTCGGACGCATGGTTTCGAAGCGATGTACGAAAAACAGGCCAAAATGGTGCACGAACAAAGGGGCACGCGCTATATCTGGCAGAAGGAGAACTCTGCGAGGTGTTGTGTGTATGGACGAAAAGTAGGCATTACGGAGTTGAGCAAACGCGCCGAAGACCGCAACTCGATATCTCCAACCGGCTGGTCGGTAGAGCGATTCCCAACACCCCATAGACACCGCAATGGGTGAAAATCGGCTAAGTCCCAGAAATGGGTTTTCACCCAAAAACAGGGTGATGGAGACATTGCACGGAGTTGGCGTATATGGACGAAACTTAGCCACGGTGGTGTTCTAACATCGGTACTTGGAACGCAAAACCGTCGCACGCATGGTTTAGAAGCGATGTACGAAAAACAGGCCAAAATGGTGCACGAACAAAGGGGCACGCGCTATATCTGGCAGAAGGAGAACTCTGCGAGGTGTTGTGTGTATGGACGAAAAGTAGGCATTACGGAGTTGAGCAAACGCGCCGAAGACCGCAACTCGATATCTCCAACCGGCTGGTCGGTAGAGCGATTCCCAACACCCCATAGACACCGCAATGGGTGAAAATCGGCTAAGTCCCTGAAATGGGTTTTCACCCAAAAACAGGGTGATGGAGACATTGTACGGAGTTGGCGTATATGGACGAAACTTAGCCACGGTGGTGTTCTAACATCACTACTTGGGACGCAAAACCGTCGGACGCATGGTTTCGAAGCGATGTACGAAAAACAGGCCAAAATGGTGCACGAACAAAGGGGCACGCGCTATATCTGGCAGAAGGAGAACTCTGCGAGGTGTTGTGTGTATGGACGAAAAGTAGGCATTACGGAGTTGAGCAAACGCGCCGAAGACCGCAACTCGATATCTCCAACCGGCTGGTCGGTAGAGCGATTCCCAACACCCCATAGACACCGCAATGGGTGAAAATCGGCTAAGTCCCAGAAATGGGTTTTCACCCAAAAACAGGGTGATGGAGACATTGCACGGAGTTGGCGTATATGGACGAAAGTTAGCCACGGTGGTGTTCTAACATCGGTACTTGGGACGCAAAACCGTCGCACGCATGGTTTCGAGGCAATGTGCGAAAAACGGGCCAAAACGGTGCACGAGCAAAGGGGCACGCGCTATATCTGGCAGAAGGAGAACTCTGCGAGGTGTTGTGTGTATGGACGAAAAGTAGGCATTACGGAGTTAAGCAAACGCGCCGAAGACCGCAACTCGATATCTCCAACCGGCTGGTCGGTAGAGCGATTCCCAACACCCCATAGACACCGCAATGGGTGAAAATCGGCTAAGTCCCTGAAATGGGTTTTCACCCAAAAACAGGGTGATGGAGACATTGTACGGAGTTGGCGTATATGGACGAAAGTTAGCCACGGTGGTGTTCTAACATCGGTACTTGGGACGCAAAACCGTCGGACGCATGGTTTCGAAGCGATGTACGAAAAACAGGCCAAAATGGTGCACGAACAAAGGGGCACGCGCTATATCTGGCAGAAGGAGAACTCTGCGAGGTGTTGTGTGTATGGACGAAAAGTAGGCATTACGGAGTTGAGCAAACGCGCCGAAGACCGCAACTCGATATCTCCAACCGGCTGGTCGGTAGAGCGATTCCCAACACCCCATAGACACCGCAATGGGTGAAAATCGGCTAAGTCCCAGAAATGGGTTTTCACCCAAAAACAGGGTGATGGAGACATTGCACGGAGTTGGCGTATATGGACGAAAGTTAGCCACGGTAGTGTTCTAACATCGGTACTTGGGACGCAAAACCGTCGGACGCATGGTTTAGAAGCGATGTACGAAAAACAGGCCAAAATGGTGCACGAACAAAGGGGCACGCGCTATATCTGGCAGAAGGAGAACTCTGCGAGGTGTTGTGTGTATGGACGAAAAGTAGGCATTACAGAGTTGAGCAAACGCGCCGAAGACCGCAACTCGATATCTCCAACCGGCTGGTCGGTAGAGCGATTCCCAACACCCCATAGACACCGCAATGGGTGAAAATCGGCTAAGTCCCAGAAATGGGTTTTCACCCAAAAACAGGGTGATGGAGACATTGCACGGAGTTGGCGTATATGGACGAAAGTTAGCCACGGTGGTGTTCTAACATCGGTACTTGGAACGCAAAACCGTCGCACGCATGGTTTAGAAGCGATGTACGAAAAACAGGCCAAAATGGTGCACGAACAAAGGGGCACGCGCTATATCTGGCAGAAGGAGAACTCTGCGAGGTGTTGTGTGTATGGACGAAAAGTAGGCATTACAGAGTTGAGCAAACGCGCCGAAGACCGCAACTCGATATCTCCAACCGGCTGGTCGGTAGA
Organism: Anopheles nili; assembly: GCF_943737925.1. Lineage (NCBI taxonomy): Eukaryota > Metazoa > Arthropoda > Insecta > Diptera > Culicidae > Anopheles > Anopheles nili. The sequence goes on from NW_026525519.1 coordinate 200,843, forward strand.
GCGATTCCCAACACCCCATAGACACCGCAATGGGTGAAAATCGGCTAAGTCCCAGAAATGGGTTTTCACCCAAAAACAGGGTGATGGAGACATTGCACGGAGTTGGCGTATATGGACGAAAGTTAGCCACGGTGGTGTTCTAACATCGGTACTTGGAACGCAAAACCGTCGCACGCATGGTTTAGAAGCGATGTACGAAAAACAGGCCAAAATGGTGCACGAACAAAGGGGCACGCGCTATATCTGGCAGAAGGAGAACTCTGCGAGGTGTTGTGTGTATGGACGAAAAGTAGGCATTACGAAGTTGAGCAAACGCGCCGAAGACCGCAACTCGATATCTCCAACCGGCTGGTCGGTAGAGCGATTCCCAACACCCCATAGACACCGCAATGGGTGAAAATCGGCTAAGTCCCAGAAATGGGTTTTCACCCAAAAACAGGGTGATGGAGACATTGCACGGAGTTGGCGTATATGGACGAAAGTTAGCCACGGTGGTGTTCTAACATCGGTACTTGGGACGCAAAACCGTCGGACGCATGGTTTCGAAGCAATGTGCGAAAAACGGGCCAAAACGGTGCACGAAAAAAGGGGCACGCGCTATATCTGGCAGAAGGAGAACTCTGCGAGGTGTTGTGTGTATGGACGAAAAGTAGGCATTACGGAGTTGAGCAAACGCGCCGAAGACCGCAACTCGATATCTCCAACCGGCTGGTCGGTAGAGCGATTCCCAACACCCCATAGACACCGCAATGGGTGAAAATCGGCTAAGTCCCAGAAATGGGTTTTCACCCAAAAACAGGGTGATGGAGACATTGCACGGAGTTGGCGTATATGGACGAAAGTTAGCCACGGTGGTGTTCTAACTTCGGTACTTGGAACGCGAAACCGTCGCACGCATGGTTTAGAAGCGATGTACGAAAAACAGGCCAAAATGGTGCACGAACAAAGGGGCACGCGCTATATCTGGCAGAAGGAGAACTCTGCGAGGTGTTGTGTGTATGGACGAAAAGTAGGCATTACGGAGTTGAGCAAACGCGCCGAAGACCGCAACTCGATATCTCCAACCGGCTGGTCGGTAGAGCGATTCCCAACACCCCATAGACACCGCAATGGGTGAAAATCGGCTAAGTCCCAGAAATGGGTTTTCACCCAAAAACAGGGTGATGGAGACATTGCACGGAGTTGGCGTATATGGACGAAAGTTAGCCACGGTGGTGTTCTAACATCGGTACTTGAGACGCAAAACCGTCGGACGCATGGTTTAGAAGCGATGTACGAAAAACAGGCCAAAATGGTGCACGAACAAAGGGGCACGCGCTATATCTGGCAGAAGGAGAACTCTGCGAGGTGTTGTGTGTATGGACGAAAAGTAGGCATTACGGAGTTGAGCAAACGCGCCGAAGACCGCAACTCGATATCTCCAACCGGCTGGTCGGTAGAGCGATTCCCAACACCCCATAGACACCGCAATGGGTGAAAATCGGCTAAGTCCCAGAAATGGGTTTTCACCCAAAAACAGGGTGATGGAGACATTGCACGGAGTTGGCGTATATGGACGAAAGTTAGCCACGGTGGTGTTCTAACATCGGTACTTGGGACGCAAAACCGTCGGACGCATGGTTTCGAAGCAATGTGCGAAAAACGGGCCAAAACGGTGCACGAAAAAAGGGGCACGCGCTATATCTGGCAGAAGGAGAACTCTGCGAGGTGTTGTGTGTATGGACGAAAAGTAGGCATTACGGAGTTGAGCAAACGCGCCGAAGACCGCAACTCGATATCTCCAACCGGCTGGTCGGTAGAGCGATTCCCAACACCCCATAGACACCGCAATGGGTGAAAATCGGCTAAGTCCCAGAAATGGGTTTTCACCCAAAAACAGGGTGATGGAGACATTGCACGGAGTTGGCGTATATGGACGAAAGTTAGCCACGGTGGTGTTCTAACATCGGTACTTGGGACGCAAAACCGTCGGACGCATGGTTTCGAAGCGATGTACGAAAAACAGGCCAAAATGGTGCACGAACAAAGGGGCACGCGCTATATCTGGCAGAAGGAGAACTCTGCGAGGTGTTGTGTGTATGGACGAAAAGTAGGCATTACGGAGTTGAGCAAACGCGCCGAAGACCGCAACTCGATATCTCCAACCGGCTGGTCGGTAGAGCGATTCCCAACACCCCATAGACACCGCAATGGGTGAAAATCGGCTAAGTCCCAGAAATGGGTTTTCACCCAAAAACAGGGTGATGGAGACATTGCACGGAGTTGGCGTATATGGACGAAAGTTAGCCACGGTGGTGTTCTAACATCGGTACTTGGGACGCAAAACCGTCGGACGCATGGTTTCGAAGCGATGTACGAAAAACAGGCCAAAATGGTGCACGAACAAAGGGGCACGCGCTATATCTGGCAGAAGGAGAACTCTGCGAGGTGTTGTGTGTATGGACGAAAAGTAGGCATTACGGAGTTGAGCAAACGCGCCGAAGACCGCAACTCGATATCTCCAACCGGCTGGTCGGTAGAGCGATTCCCAACACCCCATAGACACCGCAATGGGTGAAAATCGGCTAAGTCCCAGAAATGGGTTTTCACCCAAAAACAGGGTGATGGAGACATTGCACGGAGTTGGCGTATATGGACGAAAGTTAGCCACGGTGGTGTTCTAACATCGGTACTTGGGACGCAAAACCGTCGGACGCATGGTTTCGAAGCAATGTGCGAAAAACGGGCCAAAACGGTGCACGAAAAAAGGGGCACGCGCTATATCTGGCAGAAGGAGAACTCTGCGAGGTGTTGTGTGTATGGACGAAAAGTAGGCATTACGGAGTTGAGCAAACGCGCCAAAGACCGGGAATCGATATCTCCAACCGGCTGGTCGGTAGAGCGATTCCCAACACCCCATAGACACCGCAATGGGTGAAAATCGGCTAAGTCCCTGAAATGGGTTTTCACCCAAAAACAGGGTGATGGAGACATTGTACGGAGTTGGCGTATATGGACGAAACTTAGCCACGGTGGTGTTCTAACATCACTACTTGGGACGCAAAACCGTCGGACGCATGGTTTCGAAGCGATGTACGAAAAACAGGCCAAAATGGTGCACGAACAAAGGGGCACGCGCTATATCTGGCAGAAGGAGAACTCTGCGAGGTGTTGTGTGTATGGACGAAAAGTAGGCATTACGGAGTTGAGCAAACGCGCCGAAGACCGCAACTCGATATCTCCAACCGGCTGGTCGGTAGAGCGATTCCCAACACCCCATAGACACCGCAATGGGTGAAAATCGGCTAAGTCCCAGAAATGGGTTTTCACCCAAAAACAGGGTGATGGAGACATTGCACGGAGTTGGCGTATATGGACGAAAGTTAGCCACGGTGGTGTTCTAACATCGGTACTTGGGACGCAAAACCGTCGGACGCATGGTTTCGAAGCGATGTACGAAAAACAGGCCAAAATGGTGCACGAACAAAGGGGCACGCGCTATATCTGGCAGAAGGAGAACTCTGCGAGGTGTTGTGTGTATGGACGAAAAGTAGGCATTACGGAGTTGAGCAAACGCGCCGAAGACCGCAACTCGATATCTCCAACCGGCTGGTCGGTAGAGCGATTCCCAACACCCCATAGACACCGCAATGGGTGAAAATCGGCTAAGTCCCAGAAATGGGTTTTCACCCAAAAACAGGGTGATGGAGACATTGCACGGAGTTGGCGTATATGGACGAAAGTTAGCCACGGTGGTGTTCTAACATCGGTACTTGGGACGCAAAACCGTCGGACGCATGGTTTCGAAGCGATGTACGAAAAACAGGCCAAAATGGTGCACGAACAAAGGGGCACGCGCTATATCTGGCAGAAGGAGAACTCTGCGAGGTGTTGTGTGTATGGACGAAAAGTAGGCATTACGGAGTTGAGCAAACGCGCCGAAGACCGCAACTCGATATCTCCAACCGGCTGGTCGGTAGAGCGATTCCCAACACCCCATAGACACCGCAATGGGTGAAAATCGGCTAAGTCCCTGAAATGGGTTTTCACCCAAAAACAGGGTGATGGAGACATTGTACGGAGTTGGCGTATATGGACGAAACTTAGCCACGGTGGTGTTCTAACATCGGTACTTGGGACGCAAAACCGTCGGACGCATGGTTTCGAAGCGATGTACGAAAAACAGGCCAAAATGGTGCACGAACAAAGGGGCACGCGCTATATCTGGCAGAAGGAGAACTCTGCGAGGTGTTGTGTGTATGGACGAAAAGTAGGCATTACGGAGTTGAGCAAACGCGCCGAAGACCGCAACTCGATATCTCCAACCGGCTGGTCGGTAGAGCGATTCCCAACACCCCATAGACACCGCAATGGGTGAAAATCGGCTAAGTCCCTGAAATGGGTTTTCACCCAAAAACAGGGTGATGGAGACATTGTACGGAGTTGGCGTATATGGACGAAACTTAGCCACGGTGGTGTTCTAACATCACTACTTGGGACGCAAAACCGTCGGACGCATGGTTTCGAAGCGATGTACGAAAAACAGGCCAAAATGGTGCACGAACAAAGGGGCACGCGCTATATCTGGCAGAAGGAGAACTCTGCGAGGTGTTGTGTGTATGGACGAAAAGTAGGCATTACGGAGTTGAGCAAACGCGCCGAAGACCGCAACTCGATATCTCCAACCGGCTGGTCGGTAGAGCGATTCCCAACACCCCATAGACACCGCAATGGGTGAAAATCGGCTAAGTCCCAGAAATGGGTTTTCACCCAAAAACAGGGTGATGGAGACATTGCACGGAGTTGGCGTATATGGACGAAACTTAGCCACGGTGGTGTTCTAACATCGGTACTTGGAACGCAAAACCGTCGCACGCATGGTTTAGAAGCGATGTACGAAAAACAGGCCAAAATGGTGCACGAACAAAGGGGCACGCGCTATATCTGGCAGAAGGAGAACTCTGCGAGGTGTTGTGTGTATGGACGAAAAGTAGGCATTACGGAGTTGAGCAAACGCGCCGAAGACCGCAACTCGATATCTCCAACCGGCTGGTCGGTAGAGCGATTCCCAACACCCCATAGACACCGCAATGGGTGAAAATCGGCTAAGTCCCTGAAATGGGTTTTCACCCAAAAACAGGGTGATGGAGACATTGTACGGAGTTGGCGTATATGGACGAAACTTAGCCACGGTGGTGTTCTAACATCACTACTTGGGACGCAAAACCGTCGGACGCATGGTTTCGAAGCGATGTACGAAAAACAGGCCAAAATGGTGCACGAACAAAGGGGCACGCGCTATATCTGGCAGAAGGAGAACTCTGCGAGGTGTTGTGTGTATGGACGAAAAGTAGGCATTACGGAGTTGAGCAAACGCGCCGAAGACCGCAACTCGATATCTCCAACCGGCTGGTCGGTAGAGCGATTCCCAACACCCCATAGACACCGCAATGGGTGAAAATCGGCTAAGTCCCAGAAATGGGTTTTCACCCAAAAACAGGGTGATGGAGACATTGCACGGAGTTGGCGTATATGGACGAAAGTTAGCCACGGTGGTGTTCTAACATCGGTACTTGGGACGCAAAACCGTCGCACGCATGGTTTCGAGGCAATGTGCGAAAAACGGGCCAAAACGGTGCACGAGCAAAGGGGCACGCGCTATATCTGGCAGAAGGAGAACTCTGCGAGGTGTTGTGTGTATGGACGAAAAGTAGGCATTACGGAGTTAAGCAAACGCGCCGAAGACCGCAACTCGATATCTCCAACCGGCTGGTCGGTAGAGCGATTCCCAACACCCCATAGACACCGCAATGGGTGAAAATCGGCTAAGTCCCTGAAATGGGTTTTCACCCAAAAACAGGGTGATGGAGACATTGTACGGAGTTGGCGTATATGGACGAAAGTTAGCCACGGTGGTGTTCTAACATCGGTACTTGGGACGCAAAACCGTCGGACGCATGGTTTCGAAGCGATGTACGAAAAACAGGCCAAAATGGTGCACGAACAAAGGGGCACGCGCTATATCTGGCAGAAGGAGAACTCTGCGAGGTGTTGTGTGTATGGACGAAAAGTAGGCATTACGGAGTTGAGCAAACGCGCCGAAGACCGCAACTCGATATCTCCAACCGGCTGGTCGGTAGAGCGATTCCCAACACCCCATAGACACCGCAATGGGTGAAAATCGGCTAAGTCCCAGAAATGGGTTTTCACCCAAAAACAGGGTGATGGAGACATTGCACGGAGTTGGCGTATATGGACGAAAGTTAGCCACGGTAGTGTTCTAACATCGGTACTTGGGACGCAAAACCGTCGGACGCATGGTTTAGAAGCGATGTACGAAAAACAGGCCAAAATGGTGCACGAACAAAGGGGCACGCGCTATATCTGGCAGAAGGAGAACTCTGCGAGGTGTTGTGTGTATGGACGAAAAGTAGGCATTACAGAGTTGAGCAAACGCGCCGAAGACCGCAACTCGATATCTCCAACCGGCTGGTCGGTAGAGCGATTCCCAACACCCCATAGACACCGCAATGGGTGAAAATCGGCTAAGTCCCAGAAATGGGTTTTCACCCAAAAACAGGGTGATGGAGACATTGCACGGAGTTGGCGTATATGGACGAAAGTTAGCCACGGTGGTGTTCTAACATCGGTACTTGGAACGCAAAACCGTCGCACGCATGGTTTAGAAGCGATGTACGAAAAACAGGCCAAAATGGTGCACGAACAAAGGGGCACGCGCTATATCTGGCAGAAGGAGAACTCTGCGAGGTGTTGTGTGTATGGACGAAAAGTAGGCATTACGGAGTTGAGCAAACGCGCCGAAGACCGCAACTCGATATCTCCAACCGGCTGGTCGGTAGAGCGATTCCCAACACCCCATAGACACCGCAATGGGTGAAAATCGGCTAAGTCCCAGAAATGGGTTTTCACCCAAAAACAGGGTGATGGAGACATTGCACGGAGTTGGCGTATATGGACGAAAGTTAGCCACGGTGGTGTTCTAACATCGGTACTTGGAACGCAAAACCGTCGCACGCATGGTTTAGAAGCGATGTACGAAAAACAGGCCAAAATGGTGCACGAACAAAGGGGCACGCGCTATATCTGGCAGAAAGAGAACTCTGCGAGGTGTTGTGTGTATGGACGAAAAGTAGGCATTACGAAGTTGAGCAAACGCGCCGAAGACCGCAACTCGATATCTCCAACCGGCTGGTCGGTAGAGCGATTCCCAACACCCCATAGACACCGCAATGGGTGAAAATCGGCTAAGTCCCAGAAATGGGTTTTCACCCAAAAACAGGGTGATGGAGACATTGCACGGAGTTGGCGTATATGGACGAAAGTTAGCCACGGTGGTGTTCTAACATCGGTACTTGGGACGCAAAACCGTCGGACGCATGGTTTCGAAGCAATGTGCGAAAAACGGGCCAAAACGGTGCACGAAAAAAGGGGCACGCGCTATATCTGGCAGAAGGAGAACTCTGCGAGGTGTTGTGTGTATGGACGAAAAGTAGGCATTACGGAGTTGAGCAAACGCGCCGAAGACCGCAACTCGATATCTCCAACCGGCTGGTCGGTAGAGCGATTCCCAACACCCCATAGACACCGCAATGGGTGAAAATCGGCTAAGTCCCAGAAATGGGTTTTCACCCAAAAACAGGGTGATGGAGACATTGCACGGAGTTGGCGTATATGGACGAAAGTTAGCCACGGTGGTGTTCTAACATCGGTACTTGGGACGCAAAACCGTCGGACGCATGGTTTCGAAGCGATGTACGAAAAACAGGCCAAAATGGTGCACGAACAAAGGGGCACGCGCTATATCTGGCAGAAGGAGAACTCTGCGAGGTGTTGTGTGTATGGACGAAAAGTAGGCATTACGGAGTTGAGCAAACGCGCCGAAGACCGCAACTCGATATCTCCAACCGGCTGGTCGGTAGAGCGATTCCCAACACCCCATAGACACCGCAATGGGTGAAAATCGGCTAAGTCCCTGAAATGGGTTTTCACCCAAAAACAGGGTGATGGAGACATTGTACGGAGTTGGCGTATATGGACGAAACTTAGCCACGGTGGTGTTCTAACATCACTACTTGGGACGCAAAACCGTCGGACGCATGGTTTCGAAGCGATGTACGAAAAACAGGCCAAAATGGTGCACGAACAAAGGGGCACGCGCTATATCTGGCAGAAGGAGAACTCTGCGAGGTGTTGTGTGTATGGACGAAAAGTAGGCATTACGGAGTTGAGCAAACGCGCCGAAGACCGCAACTCGATATCTCCAACCGGCTGGTCGGTAGAGCGATTCCCAACACCCCATAGACACCGCAATGGGTGAAAATCGGCTAAGTCCCAGAAATGGGTTTTCACCCAAAAACAGGGTGATGGAGACATTGCACGGAGTTGGCGTATATGGACGAAAGTTAGCCACGGTGGTGTTCTAACATCGGTACTTGGGACGCAAAACCGTCGGACGCATGGTTTCGAAGCGATGTACGAAAAACAGGCCAAAATGGTGCACGAACAAAGGGGCACGCGCTATATCTGGCAGAAGGAGAACTCTGCGAGGTGTTGTGTGTATGGACGAAAAGTAGGCATTACGGAGTTGAGCAAACGCGCCGAAGACCGCAACTCGATATCTCCAACCGGCTGGTCGGTAGAGCGATTCCCAACACCCCATAGACACCGCAATGGGTGAAAATCGGCTAAGTCCCAGAAATGGGTTTTCACCCAAAAACAGGGTGATGGAGACATTGCACGGAGTTGGCGTATATGGACGAAACTTAGCCACGGTGGTGTTCTAACATCACTACTTGGGACGCAAAACCGTCGGACGCATGGTTTCGAAGCAATGTGCGAAAAACGGGCCAAAACGGTGCACGAAAAAAGGGGCACGCGCTATATCTGGCAGAAGGAGAACTCTGCGAGGTGTTGTGTGTATGGACGAAAAGTAGGCATTACGGAGTTGAGCAAACGCGCCGAAGACCGCAACTCGATATCTCCAACCGGCTGGTCGGTAGAGCGATTCCCAACACCCCATAGACACCGCAATGGGTGAAAATCGGCTAAGTCCCAGAAATGGGTTTTCACCCAAAAACAGGGTGATGGAGACATTGCACGGAGTTGGCGTATATGGACGAAAGTTAGCCACGGTGGTGTTCTAACATCGGTACTTGGGACGCAAAACCGTCGGACGCATGGTTTCGAGGCAATGTGCGAAAAACGGGCCAAAATGGTGCACGAACAAAGGGGCACGCGCTATATCTGGCAGAAGGAGAACTCTGCGAGGTGTTGTGTGTATGGACGAAAAGTAGGCATTACGGAGTTGAGCAAACGCGCCGAAGACCGCAACTCGATATCTCCAACCGGCTGGTCGGTAGAGCGATTCCCAACACCCCATAGACACCGCAATGGGTGAAAATCGGCTAAGTCCCAGAAATGGGTTTTCACCCAAAAACAGGGTGATGGAGACATTGCACGGAGTTGGCGTATATGGACGAAAGTTAGCCACGGTGGTGTTCTAACATCGGTACTTGGAACGCAAAACCGTCGCACGCATGGTTTAGAAGCGATGTACGAAAAACAGGCCAAAATGGTGCACGAACAAAGGGGCACGCGCTATATCTGGCAGAAGGAGAACTCTGCGAGGTGTTGTGTGTATGGACGAAAAGTAGGCATTACGGAGTTGAGCAAACGCGCCGAAGACCGCAACTCGATATCTCCAACCGGCTGGTCGGTAGAGCGATTCCCAACACCCCATAGACACCGCAATGGGTGAAAATCGGCTAAGTCCCAGAAATGGGTTTTCACCCAAAAACAGGGTGATGGAGACATTGCACGGAGTTGGCGTATATGGACGAAAGTTAGCCACGGTGGTGTTCTAACATCGGTACTTGTAACGCAAAACCGTCGCACGCATGGTTTAGAAGCGATGTACGAAAAACAGGCCAAAATGGTGCACGAACAAAGGGGCACGCGCTATATCTGGCAGAAGGAGAACTCTGCGAGGTGTTGTGTGTATGGACGAAAAGTAGGCATTACGGAGTTGAGCAAACGCGCCGAAGACCGCAACTCGATATCTCCAACCGGCTGGTCGGTAGAGCGATTCCCAACACCCCATAGACACCGCAATGGGTGAAAATCGGCTAAGTCCCAGAAATGGGTTTTCACCCAAAAACAGGGTGATGGAGACATTGCACGGAGTTGGCGTATATGGACGAAAGTTAGCCACGGTGGTGTTCTAACATCGGTACTTGGGACGCAAAACCGTCGGACGCATGGTTTCGAAGCGATGTACGAAAAACAGGCCAAAATGGTGCACGAACAAAGGGGCACGCGCTATATCTGGCAGAAGGAGAACTCTGCGAGGTGTTGTGTGTATGGACGAAAAGTAGGCATTACGGAGTTGAGCAAACGCGCCGAAGACCGCAACTCGATATCTCCAACCGGCTGGTCGGTAGAGCGATTCCCAACACCCCATAGACACCGCAATGGGTGAAAATCGGCTAAGTCCCAGAAATGGGTTTTCACCCAAAAACAGGGTGATGGAGACATTGCACGGAGTTGGCGTATATGGACGAAAGTTAGCCACGGTGGTGTTCTAACATCGGTACTTGGAACGCAAAACCGTCGCACGCATGGTTTAGAAGCGATGTACGAAAAACAGGCCAAAATGGTGCACGAACAAAGGGGCACGCGCTATATCTGGCAGAAGGAGAACTCTGCGAGGTGTTGTGTGTATGGACGAAAAGTAGGCATTACGGAGTTGAGCAAACGCGCCGAAGACCGCAACTCGATATCTCCAACCGGCTGGTCGGTAGAGCGATTCCCAACACCCCATAGACACCGCAATGGGTGAAAATCGGCTAAGTCCCAGAAATGGGTTTTCACCCAAAAACAGGGTGATGGAGACATTGCACGGAGTTGGCGTATATGGACGAAAGTTAGCCACGGTGGTGTTCTAACATCGGTACTTGGGACGCAAAACCGTCGGACGCATGGTTTCGAAGCAATGTGCGAAAAACGGGCCAAAACGGTGCACGAAAAAAGGGGCACGCGCTATATCTGGCAGAAGGAGAACTCTGCGAGGTGTTGTGTGTATGGACGAAAAGTAGGCATTACGGAGTTGAGCAAACGCGCCGAAGACCGCAACTCGATATCTCCAACCGGCTGGTCGGTAGAGCGATTCCCAACACCCCATAGACACCGCAATGGGTGAAAATCGGCTAAGTCCCAGAAATGGGTTTTCACCCAAAAACAGGGTGATGGAGACATTGCACGGAGTTGGCGTATATGGACGAAAGTTAGCCACGGTGGTGTTCTAACATCGGTACTTGGAACGCAAAACCGTCGCACGCATGGTTTAGAAGCGATGTACGAAAAACAGGCCAAAATGGTGCACGAACAAAGGGGCACGCGCTATATCTGGCAGAAGGAGAACTCTGCGAGGTGTTGTGTGTATGGACGAAAAGTAGGCATTACGGAGTTGAGCAAACGCGCCGAAGACCGCAACTCGATATCTCCAACCGGCTGGTCGGTAGAGCGATTCCCAACACCCCATAGACACCGCAATGGGTGAAAATCGGCTAAGTCCCAGAAATGGGTTTTCACCCAAAAACAGGGTGATGGAGACATTGCACGGAGTTGGCGTATATGGACGAAAGTTAGCCACGGTGGTGTTCTAACATCGGTACTTGGAACGCAAAACCGTCGCACGCATGGTTTAGAAGCGATGTACGAAAAACAGGCCAAAATGGTGCACGAACAAAGGGGCACGCGCTATATCTGGCAGAAAGAGAACTCTGCGAGGTGTTGTGTGTATGGACGAAAAGTAGGCATTACGAAGTTGAGCAAACGCGCCGAAGACCGCAACTCGATATCTCCAACCGGCTGGTCGGTAGAGCGATTCCCAACACCCCATAGACACCGCAATGGGTGAAAATCGGCTAAGTCCCAGAAATGGGTTTTCACCCAAAAACAGGGTGATGGAGACATTGCACGGAGTTGGCGTATATGGACGAAAGTTAGCCACGGTGGTGTTCTAACATCGGTACTTGGGACGCAAAACCGTCGGACGCATGGTTTCGAAGCAATGTGCGAAAAACGGGCCAAAACGGTGCACGAAAAAAGGGGCACGCGCTATATCTGGCAGAAGGAGAACTCTGCGAGGTGTTGTGTGTATGGACGAAAAGTAGGCATTACGGAGTTGAGCAAACGCGCCGAAGACCGCAACTCGATATCTCCAACCGGCTGGTCGGTAGAGCGATTCCCAACACCCCATAGACACCGCAATGGGTGAAAATCGGCTAAGTCCCAGAAATGGGTTTTCACCCAAAAACAGGGTGATGGAGACATTGCACGGAGTTGGCGTATATGGACGAAAGTTAGCCACGGTGGTGTTCTAACATCGGTACTTGGGACGCAAAACCGTCGGACGCATGGTTTCGAAGCGATGTACGAAAAACAGGCCAAAATGGTGCACGAACAAAGGGGCACGCGCTATATCTGGCAGAAGGAGAACTCTGCGAGGTGTTGTGTGTATGGACGAAAAGTAGGCATTACGGAGTTGAGCAAACGCGCCGAAGACCGCAACTCGATATCTCCAACCGGCTGCTCGGTAGAGCGATTCCCAACACCCCATAGACACCGCAATGGGTGAAAATCGGCTAAGTCCCTGAAATGGGTTTTCACCCAAAAACAGGGTGATGGAGACATTGTACGGAGTTGGCGTATATGGACGAAACTTAGCCACGGTGGTGTTCTAACATCACTACTTGGGACGCAAAACCGTCGGACGCATGGTTTCGAAGCGATGTACGAAAAACAGGCCAAAATGGTGCACGAACAAAGGGGCACGCGCTATATCTGGCAGAAGGAGAACTCTGCGAGGTGTTGTGTGTATGGACGAAAAGTAGGCATTACGGAGTTGAGCAAACGCGCCGAAGACCGCAACTCGATATCTCCAACCGGCTGGTCGGTAGAGCGATTCCCAACACCCCATAGACACCGCAATGGGTGAAAATCGGCTAAGTCCCAGAAATGGGTTTTCACCCAAAAACAGGGTGATGGAGACATTGCACGGAGTTGGCGTATATGGACGAAAGTTAGCCACGGTGGTGTTCTAACATCGGTACTTGGGACGCAAAACCGTCGGACGCATGGTTTCGAAGCGATGTACGAAAAACAGGCCAAAATGGTGCACGAACAAAGGGGCACGCGCTATATCTGGCAGAAGGAGAACTCTGCGAGGTGTTGTGTGTATGGACGAAAAGTAGGCATTACGGAGTTGAGCAAACGCGCCGAAGACCGCAACTCGATATCTCCAACCGGCTGGTCGGTAGAGCGATTCCCAACACCCCATAGACACCGCAATGGGTGAAAATCGGCTAAGTCCCAGAAATGGGTTTTCACCCAAAAACAGGGTGATGGAGACATTGCACGGAGTTGGCGTATATGGACGAAAGTTAGCCACGGTGGTGTTCTAACATCGGTACTTGGGACGCAAAACCGTCGGACGCATGGTTTCGAAGCAATGTGCGAAAAACGGGCCAAAACGGTGCACGAAAAAAGGGGCACGCGCTATATCTGGCAGAAGGAGAACTCTGCGAGGTGTTGTGTGTATGGACGAAAAGTAGGCATTACGGAGTTGAGCAAACGCGCCGAAGACCGCAACTCGATATCTCCAACCGGCTGGTCGGTAGAGCGATTCCCAACACCCCATAGACACCGCAATGGGTGAAAATCGGCTAAGTCCCAGAAATGGGTTTTCACCCAAAAACAGGGTGATGGAGACATTGCACGGAGTTGGCGTATATGGACGAAAGTTAGCCACGGTGGTGTTCTAACATCGGTACTTGGGACGCAAAACCGTCGGACGCATGGTTTCGAGGCAATGTGCGAAAAACGGGCCAAAATGGTGCACGAACAAAGGGGCACGCGCTATATCTGGCAGAAGGAGAACTCTGCGAGGTGTTGTGTGTATGGACGAAAAGTAGGCATTACGGAGTTGAGCAAACGCGCCGAAGACCGCAACTCGATATCTCCAACCGGCTGGTCGGTAGAGCGATTCCCAACACCCCATAGACACCGCAATGGGTGAAAATCGGCTAAGTCCCAGAAATGGGTTTTCACCCAAAAACAGGGTGATGGAGACATTGCACGGAGTTGGCGTATATGGACGAAAGTTAGCCACGGTGGTGTTCTAACATCGGTACTTGGAACGCAAAACCGTCGCACGCATGGTTTAGAAGCGATGTACGAAAAACAGGCCAAAATGGTGCACGAACAAAGGGGCACGCGCTATATCTGGCAGAAGGAGAACTCTGCGAGGTGTTGTGTGTATGGACGAAAAGTAGGCATTACGGAGTTGAGCAAACGCGCCGAAGACCGCAACTCGATATCTCCAACCGGCTGGTCGGTAGAGCGATTCCCAACACCCCATAGACACCGCAATGGGTGAAAATCGGCTAAGTCCCAGAAATGGGTTTTCACCCAAAAACAGGGTGATGGAGACATTGCACGGAGTTGGCGTATATGGACGAAAGTTAGCCACGGTGGTGTTCTAACATCGGTACTTGGGACTCGGTGAAAATCGGCTAAGTCCCTGAAATGGGTTTTCACCCAAAAACAGGGTGATGGAGACATTGTACGGAGTTGGCGTATATGGACGAAACTTAGCCACGGTGGTGTTCTAACATCACTACTTGGGACGCAAAACCGTCGGACGCATGGTTTCGAAGCGATGTACGAAAAACAGGCCAAAATGGTGCACGAACAAAGGGGCACGCGCTATATCTGGCAGAAGGAGAACTCTGCGAGGTGTTGTGTGTATGGACGAAAAGTAGGCATTACGGAGTTGAGCAAACGCGCCGAAGACCGCAACTCGATATCTCCAACCGGCTGGTCGGTAGAGCGATTCCCAACACCCCATAGACACCGCAATGGGTGAAAATCGGCTAAGTCCCAGAAATGGGTTTTCACCCAAAAACAGGGTGATGGAGACATTGCACGGAGTTGGCGTATATGGACGAAAGTTAGCCACGGTGGTGTTCTAACATCGGTACTTGGGACGCAAAACCGTCGGACGCATGGTTTCGAAGCGATGTACGAAAAACAGGCCAAAATGGTGCACGAACAAAGGGGCACGCGCTATATCTGGCAGAAGGAGAACTCTGCGAGGTGTTGTGTGTATGGACGAAAAGTAGGCATTACGGAGTTGAGCAAACGCGCCGAAGACCGCAACTCGATATCTCCAACCGGCTGGTCGGTAGAGCGATTCCCAACACCCCATAGACACCGCAATGGGTGAAAATCGGCTAAGTCCCAGAAATGGGTTTTCACCCAAAAACAGGGTGATGGAGACATTGCACGGAGTTGGCGTATATGGACGAAAGTTAGCCACGGTGGTGTTCTAACATCGGTACTTGGGACGCAAAACCGTCGGACGCATGGTTTAGAAGCGATGTACGAAAAACAGGCCAAAATGGTGCACGAACAAAGGGGCACGCGCTATATCTGGCAGAAGGGGAACTCTGCGAGGTGTTGTGTGTATGGACGAAAAGTAGGCATTACGGAGTTGAGCAAACGCGCCGAAGACCGCAACTCGATATCTCCAACCGGCTGGTCGGTAGAGCGATTCCCAACACCCCATAGACACCGCAATGGGTGAAAATCGGCTAAGTCCCTGAAATGGGTTTTCACCCAAAAACAGGGTGATGGAGACATTGTACGGAGTTGGCGTATATGGACGAAACTTAGCCACGGTGGTGTTCTAACATCACTACTTGGGACGCAAAACCGTCGGACGCATGGTTTCGAAGCGATGTACGAAAAACAGGCCAAAATGGTGCACGAACAAAGGGGCACGCGCTATATCTGGCAGAAGGAGAACTCTGCGAGGTGTTGTGTGTATGGACGAAAAGTAGGCATTACGGAGTTGAGCAAACGCGCCGAAGACCGCAACTCGATATCTCCAACCGGCTGGTCGGTAGAGCGATTCCCAACACCCCATAGACACCGCAATGGGTGAAAATCGGCTAAGTCCCAGAAATGGGTTTTCACCCAAAAACAGGGTGATGGAGACATTGCACGGAGTTGGCGTATATGGACGAAAGTTAGCCACGGTGGTGTTCTAACATCGGTACTTGGGACGCAAAACCGTCGGACGCATGGTTTCGAAGCGATGTACGAAAAACAGGCCAAAATGGTGCACGAACAAAGGGGCACGCGCTATATCTGGCAGAAGGAGAACTCTGCGAGGTGTTGTGTGTATGGACGAAAAGTAGGCATTACGGAGTTGAGCAAACGCGCCGAAGACCGCAACTCGATATCTCCAACCGGCTGGTCGGTAGAGCGATTCCCAACACCCCATAGACACCGCAATGGGTGAAAATCGGCTAAGTCCCAGAAATGGGTTTTCACCCAAAAACAGGGTGATGGAGACATTGCACGGAGTTGGCGTATATGGACGAAAGTTAGCCACGGTGGTGTTCTAACATCGGTACTTGGGACGCAAAACCGTCGGACGCATGGTTTCGAAGCAATGTGCGAAAAACGGGCCAAAACGGTGCACGAAAAAAGGGGCACGCGCTATATCTGGCAGAAGGAGAACTCTGCGAGGTGTTGTGTGTATGGACGAAAAGTAGGCATTACGGAGTTGAGCAAACGCGCCGAAGACCGCAACTCGATATCTCCAACCGGCTGGTCGGTAGAGCGATTCCCAACACCCCATAGACACCGCAATGGGTGAAAATCGGCTAAGTCCCAGAAATGGGTTTTCACCCAAAAACAGGGTGATGGAGACATTGCACGGAGTTGGCGTATATGGACGAAAGTTAGCCACGGTGGTGTTCTAACATCGGTACTTGTAACGCAAAACCGTCGCACGCATGGTTTAGAAGCGATGTACGAAAAACAGGCCAAAATGGTGCACGAACAAAGGGGCACGCGCTATATCTGGCAGAAGGAGAACTCTGCGAGGTGTTGTGTGTATGGACGAAAAGTAGGCATTACGGAGTTGAGCAAACGCGCCGAAGACCGCAACTCGATATCTCCAACCGGCTGGTCGGTAGAGCGATTCCCAACACCCCATAGACACCGCAATGGGTGAAAATCGGCTAAGTCCCAGAAATGGGTTTTCACCCAAAAACAGGGTGATGGAGACATTGCACGGAGTTGGCGTATATGGACGAAAGTTAGCCACGGTGGTGTTCTAACATCGGTACTTGGAACGCAAAACCGTCGCACGCATGGTTTAGAAGCGATGTACGAAAAACAGGCCAAAATGGTGCACGAACAAAGGGGCACGCGCTATATCTGGCAGAAGGAGAACTCTGCGAGGTGTTGTGTGTATGGACGAAAAGTAGGCATTACGGAGTTGAGCAAACGCGCCGAAGACCGCAACTCGATATCTCCAACCGGCTGGTCGGTAGAGCGATTCCCAACACCCCATAGACACCGCAATGGGTGAAAATCGGCTAAGTCCCAGAAATGGGTTTTCACCCAAAAACAGGGTGATGGAGACATTGCACGGAGTTGGCGTATATGGACGAAAGTTAGCCACGGTGGTGTTCTAACATCGGTACTTGGGACGCAAAACCGTCGGACGCATGGTTTCGAAGCGATGTACGAAAAACAGGCCAAAATGGTGCACGAACAAAGGGGCACGCGCTATATCTGGCAGAAGGAGAACTCTGCGAGGTGTTGTGTGTATGGACGAAAAGTAGGCATTACGGAGTTGAGCAAACGCGCCGAAGACCGCAACTCGCTCCAACCGGCTGGTCGGTAGAGCGATTCCCAACACCCCATAGACACCGCAATGGGTGAAAATCGGCTAAGTCCCCAGAAATGGGTTTTCACCCAAAAACAGGGTGATGGAGACATTGCACGGAGTTGGCGTATATGGACGAAAGTTAGCCACGGTGGTGTTCTAACATCGGTACTTGGGACGCAAAACCGTCGGACGCATGGTTTCGAAGCGATGTACGAAAAACAGGCCAAAATGGTGCACGAACAAAGGGGCACGCGCTATATCTGGCAGAAGGAGAACTCTGCGAGGTGTTGTGTGTATGGACGAAAAGTAGGCATTACGGAGTTGAGCAAACGCGCCGAAGACCGCAACTCGATATCTCCAACCGGCTGGTCGGTAGAGCGATTCCCAACACCCCATAGACACCGCAATGGGTGAAAATCGGCTAAGTCCCAGAAATGGGTTTTCACCCAAAAACAGGGTGATGGAGACATTGCACGGAGTTGGCGTATATGGACGAAAGTTAGCCACGGTGGTGTTCTAACATCGGTACTTGGGACGCAAAAACCGTCGGACGCATGGTTTCGAAGCAATGTGCGAAAAACGGGCCAAAACGGTGCACGAAAAAAGGGGCACGCGCTATATCTGGCAGAAGGAGAACTCTGCGAGGTGTTGTGTGTATGGACGAAAAGTAGGCATTACGGAGTTGAGCAAACGCGCCGAAGACCGCAACTCGATATCTCCAACCGGCTGGTCGGTTAGAGCGATTCCCAACACCCCATAGACACCGCAATGGGTGAAAATCGGCTAAGTCCCAGAAATGGGTTTTCACCCAAAAACAGGGTGATGGAGACATTGCACGGAGTTGGCGTATATGGACGAAAGTTAGCCACGGTGGTGTTCTAACATCGGTACTTGGGACGCAAAACCGTCGGACGCATGGTTTCGAGGCAATGTGCGAAAAACGGGCCAAAATGGTGCACGAACAAAGGGGCACGCGCTATATCTGGCAGAAGGAGAACTCTGCGAGGTGTTGTGTGTATGGACGAAAGTAGGCATTACGGAGTTGAGCAAACGCGCCGAAGACCGCAACTCGATATCTCCAACCGGCTGGTCGGTAGAGCGATTCCCAACACCCCATAGACACCGCAATGGGTGAAAATCGGCTAAGTCCCAGAAATGGGTTTTCACCCAAAAACAGGGTGATGGAGACATTGCACGGAGTTGGCGTATATGGACGAAAGTTAGCCACGGTGGTGTTCTAACATCGGTACTTGGAACGCAAAACCGTCGCACGCATGGTTTAGAAGCGATGTACGAAAAACAGGCCAAAATGGTGCACGAACAAAGGGGCACGCGCTATATCTGGCAGAAGGAGAACTCTGCGAGGTGTTGTGTGTATGGACGAAAAGTAGGCATTACGGAGTTGAGCAAACGCGCCGAAGACCGCAACTCGATATCTCCAACCGGCTGGTCGGTAGAGCGATTCCCAACACCCCATAGGACACCGCAATGGGTGAAAATCGGCTAAGTCCCAGAAATGGGTTTTCACCCAAAAACAGGGTGATGGAGACATTGTACGGAGTTGGCGTATATGGACGAAAGTTAGCCACGGTGGTGTTCTAACATCGGTACTTGGAACGCAAAACCGTCGCACGCATGGTTTAGAAGCGATGTACGAAAAACAGGCCAAAATGGTGCACGAACAAAGGGGCACGCGCTATATCTGGCAGAAGGAGAACTCTGCGAGGTGTTGTGTGTATGGACGAAAAGTAGGCATTACGGAGTTGAGCAAACGCGCCGAAGACCGCAACTCGATATCTCCAACCGGCTGGTCGGTAGAGCGATTCCCAACACCCCATAGACACCGCAATGGGTGAAAATCGGCTAAGTCCCAGAAATGGGTTTTCACCCAAAAACAGGGTGATGGAGACATTGCACGGAGTTGGCGTATATGGACGAAAGTTAGCCACGGTGGTGTTCTAACATCGGTACTTGGGACGCAAAACCGTCGGACGCATGGTTTCGAAGCGATGTACGAAAAACAGGCCAAAATGGTGCACGAACAAAGGGGCACGCGCTATATCTGGCAGAAGGAGAACTCTGCGAGGTGTTGTGTGTATGGACGAAAAGTAGGCATTACGGAGTTGAGCAAACGCGCCGAAGACCGCAACTCGATATCTCCAACCGGCTGGTCGGTAGAGCGATTCCCAACACCCCATAGACACCGCAATGGGTGAAAATCGGCTAAGTCCCAGAAATGGGTTTTCACCCAAAAACAGGGTGATGGAGACATTGCACGGAGTTGGCGTATATGGACGAAAGTTAGCCACGGTGGTGTTCTAACATCGGTACTTGGGACGCAAAACCGTCGGACGCATGGTTTAGAAGCGATGTACGAAAAACAGGCCAAAATGGTGCACGAACAAAGGGGCACGCGCTATATCTGGCAGAAGGGGAACTCTGCGAGGTGTTGTGTGTATGGACGAAAAGTAGGCATTACGGAGTTGAGCAAACGCGCCGAAGACCGCAACTCGATATCTCCAACCGGCTGGTCGGTAGAGCGATTCCCAACACCCCATAGACACCGCAATGGGTGAAAATCGGCTAAGTCCCTGAAATGGGTTTTCACCCAAAAACAGGGTGATGGAGACATTGTACGGAGTTGGCGTATATGGACGAAACTTAGCCACGGTGGTGTTCTAACATCACTACTTGGGACGCAAAACCGTCGGACGCATGGTTTCGAAGCGATGTACGAAAAACAGGCCAAAATGGTGCACGAACAAAGGGGCACGCGCTATATCTGGCAGAAGGAGAACTCTGCGAGGTGTTGTGTGTATGGACGAAAAGTAGGCATTACGGAGTTGAGCAAACGCGCCGAAGACCGCAACTCGATATCTCCAACCGGCTGGTCGGTAGAGCGATTCCCAACACCCCATAGACACCGCAATGGGTGAAAATCGGCTAAGTCCCAGAAATGGGTTTTCACCCAAAAACAGGGTGATGGAGACATTGCACGGAGTTGGCGTATATGGACGAAAGTTAGCCACGGTGGTGTTCTAACATCGGTACTTGGGACGCAAAACCGTCGGACGCATGGTTTCGAAGCGATGTACGAAAAACAGGCCAAAATGGTGCACGAACAAAGGGGCACGCGCTATATCTGGCAGAAGGAGAACTCTGCGAGGTGTTGTGTGTATGGACGAAAAGTAGGCATTACGAAGTTGAGCAAACGCGCCGAAGACCGCAACTCGATATCTCCAACCGGCTGGTCGGTAGAGCGATTCCCAACACCCCATAGACACCGCAATGGGTGAAAATCGGCTAAGTCCCAGAAATGGGTTTTCACCCAAAAACAGGGTGATGGAGACATTGCACGGAGTTGGCGTATATGGACGAAAGTTAGCCACGGTGGTGTTCTAACATCGGTACTTGGGACGCAAAACCGTCGGACGCATGGTTTCGAAGCGATGTACGAAAAACAGGCCAAAATGGTGCACGAACAAAGGGGCACGCGCTATATCTGGCAGAAGGAGAACTCTGCGAGGTGTTGTGTGTATGGACGAAAAGTAGGCATTACGGAGTTGAGCAAACGCGCCGAAGACCGCAACTCGATATCTCCAACCGGCTGGTCGGTAGAGCGATTCCCAACACCCCATAGACACCGCAATGGGTGAAAATCGGCTAAGTCCCAGAAATGGGTTTTCACCCAAAAACAGGGTGATGGAGACATTGCACGGAGTTGGCGTATATGGACGAAAGTTAGCCACGGTGGTGTTCTAACATCGGTACTTGGGACGCAAAACCGTCGGACGCATGGTTTCGAAGCAATGTGCGAAAAACGGGCCAAAACGGTGCACGAAAAAAGGGGCACGCGCTATATCTGGCAGAAGGAGAACTCTGCGAGGTGTTGTGTGTATGGACGAAAAGTAGGCATTACGGAGTTGAGCAAACGCGCCGAAGACCGCAACTCGATATCTCCAACCGGCTGGTCGGTAGAGCGATTCCCAACACCCCATAGACACCGCAATGGGTGAAAATCGGCTAAGTCCCAGAAATGGGTTTTCACCCAAAAACAGGGTGATGGAGACATTGCACGGAGTTGGCGTATATGGACGAAAGTTAGCCACGGTGGTGTTCTAACATCGGTACTTGGAACGCAAAACCGTCGCACGCATGGTTTAGAAGCGATGTACGAAAAACAGGCCAAAATGGTGCACGAACAAAGGGGCACGCGCTATATCTGGCAGAAGGAGAACTCTGCGAGGTGTTGTGTGTATGGACGAAAAGTAGGCATTACGGAGTTGAGCAAACGCGCCGAAGACCGCAACTCGATATCTCCAACCGGCTGGTCGGTAGAGCGATTCCCAACACCCCATAGACACCGCAATGGGTGAAAATCGGCTAAGTCCCAGAAATGGGTTTTCACCCAAAAACAGGGTGATGGAGACATTGCACGGAGTTGGCGTATATGGACGAAAGTTAGCCACGGTGGTGTTCTAACATCGGTACTTGGAACGCAAAACCGTCGCACGCATGGTTTAGAAGCGATGTACGAAAAACAGGCCAAAATGGTGCACGAACAAAGGGGCACGCGCTATATCTGGCAGAAGGAGAACTCTGCGAGGTGTTGTGTGTATGGACGAAAAGTAGGCATTACGGAGTTGAGCAAACGCGCCGAAGACCGCAACTCGATATCTCCAACCGGCTGGTCGGTAGAGCGATTCCCAACACCCCATAGACACCGCAATGGGTGAAAATCGGCTAAGTCCCAGAAATGGGTTTTCACCCAAAAACAGGGTGATGGAGACATTGCACGGAGTTGGCGTATATGGACGAAAGTTAGCCACGGTGGTGTTCTAACATCGGTACTTGGGACGCAAAACCGTCGGACGCATGGTTTCGAAGCGATGTACGAAAAACAGGCCAAAATGGTGCACGAACAAAGGGGCACGCGCTATATCTGGCAGAAGGAGAACTCTGCGAGGTGTTGTGTGTATGGACGAAAAGTAGGCATTACGGAGTTGAGCAAACGCGCCGAAGACCGCAACTCGATATCTCCAACCGGCTGGTCGGTAGAGCGATTCCCAACACCCCATAGACACCGCAATGGGTGAAAATCGGCTAAGTCCCAGAAATGGGTTTTCACCCAAAAACAGGGTGATGGAGACATTGCACGGAGTTGGCGTATATGGACGAAAGTTAGCCACGGTGGTGTTCTAACATCGGTACTTGGGACGCAAAACCGTCGGACGCATGGTTTAGAAGCGATGTACGAAAAACAGGCCAAAATGGTGCACGAACAAAGGGGCACGCGCTATATCTGGCAGAAGGAGAACTCTGCGAGGTGTTGTGTGTATGGACGAAAAGTAGGCATTACAGAGTTGAGCAAACGCGCCGAAGACCGCAACTCGATATCTCCAACCGGCTGGTCGGTAGAGCGATTCCCAACACCCCATAGACACCGCAATGGGTGAAAATCGGCTAAGTCCCTGAAATGGGTTTTCACCCAAAAACAGGGTGATGGAGACATTGTACGGAGTTGGCGTATATGGACGAAACTTAGCCACGGTGGTGTTCTAACATCACTACTTGGGACGCAAAACCGTCGGACGCATGGTTTCGAAGCGATGTACGAAAAACAGGCCAAAATGGTGCACGAACAAAGGGGCACGCGCTATATCTGGCAGAAGGAGAACTCTGCGAGGTGTTGTGTGTATGGACGAAAAGTAGGCATTACGGAGTTGAGCAAACGCGCCGAAGACCGCAACTCGATATCTCCAACCGGCTGGTCGGTAGAGCGATTCCCAACACCCCATAGACACCGCAATGGGTGAAAATCGGCTAAGTCCCAGAAATGGGTTTTCACCCAAAAACAGGGTGATGGAGACATTGCACGGAGTTGGCGTATATGGACGAAAGTTAGCCACGGTGGTGTTCTAACATCGGTACTTGGGACGCAAAACCGTCGGACGCATGGTTTCGAAGCGATGTACGAAAAACAGGCCAAAATGGTGCACGAACAAAGGGGCACGCGCTATATCTGGCAGAAGGAGAACTCTGCGAGGTGTTGTGTGTATGGACGAAAAGTAGGCATTACGGAGTTGAGCAAACGCGCCGAAGACCGCAACTCGATATCTCCAACCGGCTGGTCGGTAGAGCGATTCCCAACACCCCATAGACACCGCAATGGGTGAAAATCGGCTAAGTCCCAGAAATGGGTTTTCACCCAAAAACAGGGTGATGGAGACATTGCACGGAGTTGGCGTATATGGACGAAAGTTAGCCACGGTGGTGTTCTAACATCGGTACTTGGGACGCAAAACCGTCGGACGCATGGTTTCGAAGCAATGTGCGAAAAACGGGCCAAAACGGTGCACGAAAAAAGGGGCACGCGCTATATCTGGCAGAAGGAGAACTCTGCGAGGTGTTGTGTGTATGGACGAAAAGTAGGCATTACGGAGTTGAGCAAACGCGCCGAAGACCGCAACTCGATATCTCCAACCGGCTGGTCGGTAGAGCGATTCCCAACACCCCATAGACACCGCAATGGGTGAAAATCGGCTAAGTCCCAGAAATGGGTTTTCACCCAAAAACAGGGTGATGGAGACATTGTACGGAATTGGCGTATATGGACGAAACTTAGCCACGGTGGTGTTCTAACATCACTACTTGGGACACAAAAGCGTCGGACGCATGGTTTCGAGGCAATGTGCGAAAAACGGGCCAAAATGGTGCACGAACAAAGGGGCACGCGCTATATCTGGCAGAAGGAGAACTCTGCGAGGTGTTGTGTGTATGGACGAAAAGTAGGCATTACGGAGTTGAGCAAACGCGCCGAAGACCGCAACTCGATATCTCCAACCGGCTGGTCGGTAGAGCGATTCCCAACACCCCATAGACACCGCAATGGGTGAAAATCGGCTAAGTCCCTGAAATGGGTTTTCACCCAAAAACAGGGTGATGGAGACATTGTACGGAGTTGGCGTATATGGACGAAACTTAGCCACGGTGGTGTTCTAACATCACTACTTGGGACGCAAAACCGTCGGACGCATGGTTTCGAAGCGATGTACGAAAAACAGGCCAAAATGGTGCACGAACAAAGGGGCACGCGCTATATCTGGCAGAAGGAGAACTCTGCGAGGTGTTGTGTGTATGGACGAAAAGTAGGCATTACGGAGTTGAGCAAACGCGCCGAAGACCGCAACTCGATATCTCCAACCGGCTGATCGGTAGAGCGATTCCCAACACCCCATAGACACCGCAATGGGTGAAAATCGGCTAAGTCCCAGAAATGGGTTTTCACCCAAAAACAGGGTGATGGAGACATTGCACGGAGTTGGCGTATATGGACGAAAGTTAGCCACGGTGGTGTTCTAACATCGGTACTTGGGACGCAAAACCGTCGGACGCATGGTTTCGAAGCGATGTACGAAAAACAGGCCAAAATGGTGCACGAACAAAGGGGCACGCGCTATATCTGGCAGAAGGAGAACTCTGCGAGGTGTTGTGTGTATGGACGAAAAGTAGGCATTACGGAGTTGAGCAAACGCGCCGAAGACCGCAACTCGATATCTCCAACCGGCTGGTCGGTAGAGCGATTCCCAACACCCCATAGACACCGCAATGGGTGAAAATCGGCTAAGTCCCAGAAATGGGTTTTCACCCAAAAACAGGGTGATGGAGACATTGCACGGAGTTGGCGTATATGGACGAAAGTTAGCCACGGTGGTGTTCTAACATCGGTACTTGGGACGCAAAACCGTCGGACGCATGGTTTCGAAGCGATGTACGAAAAACAGGCCAAAATGGTGCACGAACAAAGGGGCACGCGCTATATCTGGCAGAAGGAGAACTCTGCGAGGTGTTGTGTGTATGGACGAAAAGTAGGCATTACGGAGTTGAGCAAACGCGCCGAAGACCGCAACTCGATATCTCCAACCGGCTGGTCGGTAGAGCGATTCCCAACACCCCATAGACACCGCAATGGGTGAAAATCGGCTAAGTCCCAGAAATGGGTTTTCACCCAAAAACAGGGTGATGGAGACATTGCACGGAGTTGGCGTATATGGACGAAAGTTAGCCACGGTGGTGTTCTAACATCGGTACTTGGGACGCAAAACCGTCGGACGCATGGTTTCGAAGCAATGTGCGAAAAACGGGCCAAAACGGTGCACGAAAAAAGGGGCACGCGCTATATCTGGCAGAAGGAGAACTCTGCGAGGTGTTGTGTGTATGGACGAAAAGTAGGCATTACGGAGTTGAGCAAACGCGCCGAAGACCGCAACTCGATATCTCCAACCGGCTGGTCGGTAGAGCGATTCCCAACACCCCATAGACACCGCAATGGGTGAAAATCGGCTAAGTCCCAGAAATGGGTTTTCACCCAAAAACAGGGTGATGGAGACATTGCACGGAGTTGGCGTATATGGACGAAAGTTAGCCACGGTGGTGTTCTAACATCGGTACTTGGAACGCAAAACCGTCGCACGCATGGTTTAGAAGCGATGTACGAAAAACAGGCCAAAATGGTGCACGAACAAAGGGGCACGCGCTATATCTGGCAGAAGGAGAACTCTGCGAGGTGTTGTGTGTATGGACGAAAAGTAGGCATTACGGAGTTGAGCAAACGCGCCGAAGACCGCAACTCGATATCTCCAACCGGCTGGTCGGTAGAGCGATTCCCAACACCCCATAGACACCGCAATGGGTGAAAATCGGCTAAGTCCCAGAAATGGGTTTTCACCCAAAAACAGGGTGATGGAGACATTGCACGGAGTTGGCGTATATGGACGAAAGTTAGCCACGGTGGTGTTCTAACATCGGTACTTGGAACGCAAAACCGTCGCACGCATGGTTTAGAAGCGATGTACGAAAAACAGGCCAAAATGGTGCACGAACAAAGGGGCACGCGCTATATCTGGCAGAAGGAGAACTCTGCGAGGTGTTGTGTGTATGGACGAAAAGTAGGCATTACGGAGTTGAGCAAACGCGCCGAAGACCGCAACTCGATATCTCCAACCGGCTGGTCGGTAGAGCGATTCCCAACACCCCATAGACACCGCAATGGGTGAAAATCGGCTAAGTCCCAGAAATGGGTTTTCACCCAAAAACAGGGTGATGGAGACATTGCACGGAGTTGGCGTATATGGACGAAAGTTAGCCACGGTGGTGTTCTAACATCGGTACTTGGAACGCAAAACCGTCGCACGCATGGTTTAGAAGCGATGTACGAAAAACAGGCCAAAATGGTGCACGAACAAAGGGGCACGCGCTATATCTGGCAGAAGGAGAACTCTGCGAGGTGTTGTGTGTATGGACGAAAAGTAGGCATTACGGAGTTGAGCAAACGCGCCGAAGACCGCAACTCGATATCTCCAACCGGCTGGTCGGTAGAGCGATTCCCAACACCCCATAGACACCGCAATGGGTGAAAATCGGCTAAGTCCCAGAAATGGGTTTTCACCCAAAAACAGGGTGATGGAGACATTGCACGGAGTTGGCGTATATGGACGAAAGTTAGCCACGGTGGTGTTCTAACATCGGTACTTGGGACGCAAAACCGTCGGACGCATGGTTTCGAAGCGATGTACGAAAAACAGGCCAAAATGGTGCACGAACAAAGGGGCACGCGCTATATCTGGCAGAAGGAGAACTCTGCGAGGTGTTGTGTGTATGGACGAAAAGTAGGCATTACGGAGTTGAGCAAACGCGCCGAAGACCGCAACTCGATATCTCCAACCGGCTGGTCGGTAGAGCGATTCCCAACACCCCATAGACACCGCAATGGGTGAAAATCGGCTAAGTCCCAGAAATGGGTTTTCACCCAAAAACAGGGTGATGGAGACATTGCACGGAGTTGGCGTATATGGACGAAAGTTAGCCACGGTGGTGTTCTAACATCGGTACTTGGAACGCAAAACCGTCGGACGCATGGTTTAGAAGCGATGTACGAAAAACAGGCCAAAATGGTGCACGAACAAAGGGGCACGCGCTATATCTGGCAGAAGGGGAACTCTGCGAGGTGTTGTGTGTATGGACGAAAAGTAGGCATTACGGAGTTGAGCAAACGCGCCGAAGACCGCAACTCGATATCTCCAACCGGCTGGTCGGTAGAGCGATTCCCAACACCCCATAGACACCGCAATGGGTGAAAATCGGCTAAGTCCCTGAAATGGGTTTTCACCCAAAAACAGGGTGATGGAGACATTGTACGGAGTTGGCGTATATGGACGAAACTTAGCCACGGTGGTGTTCTAACATCACTACTTGGGACGCAAAACCGTCGGACGCATGGTTTCGAAGCGATGTACGAAAAACAGGCCAAAATGGTGCACGAACAAAGGGGCACGCGCTATATCTGGCAGAAGGAGAACTCTGCGAGGTGTTGTGTGTATGGACGAAAAGTAGGCATTACGGAGTTGAGCAAACGCGCCGAAGACCGCAACTCGATATCTCCAACCGGCTGGTCGGTAGAGCGATTCCCAACACCCCATAGACACCGCAATGGGTGAAAATCGGCTAAGTCCCAGAAATGGGTTTTCACCCAAAAACAGGGTGATGGAGACATTGCACGGAGTTGGCGTATATGGACGAAAGTTAGCCACGGTGGTGTTCTAACATCGGTACTTGGGACGCAAAACCGTCGGACGCATGGTTTCGAAGCGATGTACGAAAAACAGGCCAAAATGGTGCACGAACAAAGGGGCACGCGCTATATCTGGCAGAAGGAGAACTCTGCGAGGTGTTGTGTGTATGGACGAAAAGTAGGCATTACGGAGTTGAGCAAACGCGCCGAAGACCGCAACTCGATATCTCCAACCGGCTGGTCGGTAGAGCGATTCCCAACACCCCATAGACACCGCAATGGGTGAAAATCGGCTAAGTCCCAGAAATGGGTTTTCACCCAAAAACAGGGTGATGGAGACATTGCACGGAGTTGGCGTATATGGACGAAAGTTAGCCACGGTGGTGTTCTAACATCGGTACTTGGGACGCAAAACCGTCGGACGCATGGTTTCGAAGCGATGTACGAAAAACAGGCCAAAATGGTGCACGAACAAAGGGGCACGCGCTATATCTGGCAGAAGGAGAACTCTGCGAGGTGTTGTGTGTATGGACGAAAAGTAGGCATTACGGAGTTGAGCAAACGCGCCGAAGACCGCAACTCGATATCTCCAACCGGCTGGTCAGTAGAGCGATTCCCAACACCCCATAGACACCGCAATGGGTGAAAATCGGCTAAGTCCCAGAAATGGGTTTTCACCCAAAAACAGGGTGATGGAGACATTGCACGGAGTTGGCGTATATGGACGAAAGTTAGCCACGGTGGTGTTCTAACATCGGTACTTGGGACGCAAAACCGTCGGACGCATGGTTTCGAAGCAATGTGCGAAAAACGGGCCAAAACGGTGCACGAAAAAAGGGGCACGCGCTATATCTGGCAGAAGGAGAACTCTGCGAGGTGTTGTGTGTATGGACGAAAAGTAGGCATTACGGAGTTGAGCAAACGCGCCGAAGACCGCAACTCGATATCTCCAACCGGCTGGTCGGTAGAGCGATTCCCAACACCCCATAGACACCGCAATGGGTGAAAATCGGCTAAGTCCCAGAAATGGGTTTTCACCCAAAAACAGGGTGATGGAGACATTGCACGGAGTTGGCGTATATGGACGAAAGTTAGCCACGGTGGTGTTCTAACATCGGTACTTGGAACGCAAAACCGTCGCACGCATGGTTTAGAAGCGATGTACGAAAAACAGGCCAAAATGGTGCACGAACAAAGGGGCACGCGCTATATCTGGCAGAAGGAGAACTCTGCGAGGTGTTGTGTGTATGGACGAAAAGTAGGCATTACGGAGTTGAGCAAACGCGCCGAAGACCGCAACTCGATATCTCCAACCGGCTGGTCGGTAGAGCGATTCCCAACACCCCATAGACACCGCAATGGGTGAAAATCGGCTAAGTCCCAGAAATGGGTTTTCACCCAAAAACAGGGTGATGGAGACATTGCACGGAGTTGGCGTATATGGACGAAAGTTAGCCACGGTGGTGTTCTAACATCGGTACTTGGAACGCAAAACCGTCGCACGCATGGTTTAGAAGCGATGTACGAAAAACAGGCCAAAATGGTGCACGAACAAAGGGGCACGCGCTATATCTGGCAGAAGGAGAACTCTGCGAGGTGTTGTGTGTATGGACGAAAAGTAGGCATTACGGAGTTGAGCAAACGCGCCGAAGACCGCAACTCGATATCTCCAACCGGCTGGTCGGTAGAGCGATTCCCAACACCCCATAGACACCGCAATGGGTGAAAATCGGCTAAGTCCCAGAAATGGGTTTTCACCCAAAAACAGGGTGATGGAGACATTGCACGGAGTTGGCGTATATGGACGAAAGTTAGCCACGGTGGTGTTCTAACATCGGTACTTGGGACGCAAAACCGTCGGACGCATGGTTTCGAAGCGATGTACGAAAAACAGGCCAAAATGGTGCACGAACAAAGGGGCACGCGCTATATCTGGCAGAAGGAGAACTCTGCGAGGTGTTGTGTGTATGGACGAAAAGTAGGCATTACGGAGTTGAGCAAACGCGCCGAAGACCGCAACTCGATATCTCCAACCGGCTGGTCGGTAGAGCGATTCCCAACACCCCATAGACACCGCAATGGGTGAAAATCGGCTAAGTCCCAGAAATGGGTTTTCACCCAAAAACAGGGTGATGGAGACATTGCACGGAGTTGGCGTATATGGACGAAAGTTAGCCACGGTGGTGTTCTAACATCGGTACTTGGGACGCAAAACCGTCGGACGCATGGTTTCGAAGCGATGTACGAAAAACAGGCCAAAATGGTGCACGAACAAAGGGGCACGCGCTATATCTGGCAGAAGGAGAACTCTGCGAGGTGTTGTGTGTATGGACGAAAAGTAGGCATTACGGAGTTGAGCAAACGCGCCGAAGACCGCAACTCGATATCTCCAACCGGCTGGTCGGTAGAGCGATTCCCAACACCCCATAGACCCCGCAATGGGTGAAAATCGGCTAAGTCCCAGAAATGGGTTTTCACCCAAAAACAGGGTGATGGAGACATTGCACGGAGTTGGCGTATATGGACGAAAGTTAGCCACGGTGGTGTTCTAACATCGGTACTTGGGACGCAAAACCGTCGGACGCATGGTTTCGAAGCGATGTACGAAAAACAGGCCAAAATGGTGCACGAACAAAGGGGCACGCGCTATATCTGGCAGAAGGAGAACTCTGCGAGGTGTTGTGTGTATGGACGAAAAGTAGGCATTACGGAGTTGAGCAAACGCGCCGAAGACCGCAACTCGATATCTCCAACCGGCTGGTCAGTAGAGCGATTCCCAACACCCCATAGACACCGCAATGGGTGAAAATCGGCTAAGTCCCAGAAATGGGTTTTCACCCAAAAACAGGGTGATGGAGACATTGCACGGAGTTGGCGTATATGGACGAAAGTTAGCCACGGTGGTGTTCTAACATCGGTACTTGGGACGCAAAACCGTCGGACGCATGGTTTCGAAGCGATGTACGAAAAACAGGCCAAAATGGTGCACGAACAAAGGGGCACGCGCTATATCTGGCAGAAGGAGAACTCTGCGAGGTGTTGTGTGTATGGACGAAAAGTAGGCATTACGGAGTTGAGCAAACGCGCCGAAGACCGCAACTCGATATCTCCAACCGGCTGATCGGTAGAGCGATTCCCAACACCCCATAGACACCGCAATGGGTGAAAATCGGCTAAGTCCCAGAAATGGGTTTTCACCCAAAAACAGGGTGATGGAGACATTGCACGGAGTTGGCGTATATGGACGAAAGTTAGCCACGGTGGTGTTCTAACATCGGTACTTGGGACGCAAAACCGTCGGACGCATGGTTTCGAAGCGATGTACGAAAAACAGGCCAAAATGGTGCACGAACAAAGGGGCACGCGCTATATCTGGCAGAAGGAGAACTCTGCGAGGTGTTGTGTGTATGGACGAAAAGTAGGCATTACGGAGTTGAGCAAACGCGCCGAAGACCGCAACTCGATATCTCCAACCGGCTGGTCGGTAGAGCGATTCCCAACACCCCATAGACACCGCAATGGGTGAAAATCGGCTAAGTCCCAGAAATGGGTTTTCACCCAAAAACAGGGTGATGGAGACATTGCACGGAGTTGGCGTATATGGACGAAAGTTAGCCACGGTGGTGTTCTAACATCGGTACTTGGGACGCAAAACCGTCGGACGCATGGTTTCGAAGCGATGTACGAAAAACAGGCCAAAATGGTGCACGAACAAAGGGGCACGCGCTATATCTGGCAGAAGGAGAACTCTGCGAGGTGTTGTGTGTATGGACGAAAAGTAGGCATTACGGAGTTGAGCAAACGCGCCGAAGACCGCAACTCGATATCTCCAACCGGCTGGTCGGTAGAGCGATTCCCAACACCCCATAGACACCGCAATGGGTGAAAATCGGCTAAGTCCCAGAAATGGGTTTTCACCCAAAAACAGGGTGATGGAGACATTGCACGGAGTTGGCGTATATGGACGAAAGTTAGCCACGGTGGTGTTCTAACATCGGTACTTGGGACGCAAAACCGTCGGACGCATGGTTTCGAAGCAATGTGCGAAAAACGGGCCAAAACGGTGCACGAAAAAAGGGGCACGCGCTATATCTGGCAGAAGGAGAACTCTGCGAGGTGTTGTGTGTATGGACGAAAAGTAGGCATTACGGAGTTGAGCAAACGCGCCGAAGACCGCAACTCGATATCTCCAACCGGCTGGTCGGTAGAGCGATTCCCAACACCCCATAGACACCGCAATGGGTGAAAATCGGCTAAGTCCCAGAAATGGGTTTTCACCCAAAAACAGGGTGATGGAGACATTGCACGGAGTTGGCGTATATGGACGAAAGTTAGCCACGGTGGTGTTCTAACATCGGTACTTGGAACGCAAAACCGTCGCACGCATGGTTTAGAAGCGATGTACGAAAAACAGGCCAAAATGGTGCACGAACAAAGGGGCACGCGCTATATCTGGCAGAAGGAGAACTCTGCGAGGTGTTGTGTGTATGGACGAAAAGTAGGCATTACGGAGTTGAGCAAACGCGCCGAAGACCGCAACTCGATATCTCCAACCGGCTGGTCGGTAGAGCGATTCCCAACACCCCATAGACACCGCAATGGGTGAAAATCGGCTAAGTCCCAGAAATGGGTTTTCACCCAAAAACAGGGTGATGGAGACATTGCACGGAGTTGGCGTATATGGACGAAAGTTAGCCACGGTGGTGTTCTAACATCGGTACTTGGAACGCAAAACCGTCGCACGCATGGTTTAGAAGCGATGTACGAAAAACAGGCCAAAATGGTGCACGAACAAAGGGGCACGCGCTATATCTGGCAGAAGGAGAACTCTGCGAGGTGTTGTGTGTATGGACGAAAAGTAGGCATTACGGAGTTGAGCAAACGCGCCGAAGACCGCAACTCGATATCTCCAACCGGCTGGTCGGTAGAGCGATTCCCAACACCCCATAGACACCGCAATGGGTGAAAATCGGCTAAGTCCCAGAAATGGGTTTTCACCCAAAAACAGGGTGATGGAGACATTGCACGGAGTTGGCGTATATGGACGAAAGTTAGCCACGGTGGTGTTCTAACATCGGTACTTGGGACGCAAAACCGTCGGACGCATGGTTTCGAAGCGATGTACGAAAAACAGGCCAAAATGGTGCACGAACAAAGGGGCACGCGCTATATCTGGCAGAAGGAGAACTCTGCGAGGTGTTGTGTGTATGGACGAAAAGTAGGCATTACGGAGTTGAGCAAACGCGCCGAAGACCGCAACTCGATATCTCCAACCGGCTGGTCGGTAGAGCGATTCCCAACACCCCATAGACACCGCAATGGGTGAAAATCGGCTAAGTCCCAGAAATGGGTTTTCACCCAAAAACAGGGTGATGGAGACATTGCACGGAGTTGGCGTATATGGACGAAAGTTAGCCACGGTGGTGTTCTAACATCGGTACTTGGGACGCAAAACCGTCGGACGCATGGTTTAGAAGCGATGTACGAAAAACAGGCCAAAATGGTGCACGAACAAAGGGGCACGCGCTATATCTGGCAGAAGGAGAACTCTGCGAGGTGTTGTGTGTATGGACGAAAAGTAGGCATTACAGAGTTGAGCAAACGCGCCGAAGACCGCAACTCGATATCTCCAACCGGCTGGTCGGTAGAGCGATTCCCAACACCCCATAGACACCGCAATGGGTGAAAATCGGCTAAGTCCCTGAAATGGGTTTTCACCCAAAAACAGGGTGATGGAGACATTGTACGGAGTTGGCGTATATGGACGAAACTTAGCCACGGTGGTGTTCTAACATCACTACTTGGGACGCAAAACCGTCGGACGCATGGTTTCGAAGCGATGTACGAAAAACAGGCCAAAATGGTGCACGAACAAAGGGGCACGCGCTATATCTGGCAGAAGGAGAACTCTGCGAGGTGTTGTGTGTATGGACGAAAAGTAGGCATTACGGAGTTGAGCAAACGCGCCGAAGACCGCAACTCGATATCTCCAACCGGCTGGTCGGTAGAGCGATTCCCAACACCCCATAGACACCGCAATGGGTGAAAATCGGCTAAGTCCCAGAAATGGGTTTTCACCCAAAAACAGGGTGATGGAGACATTGCACGGAGTTGGCGTATATGGACGAAAGTTAGCCACGGTGGTGTTCTAACATCGGTACTTGGGACGCAAAACCGTCGGACGCATGGTTTCGAAGCGATGTACGAAAAACAGGCCAAAATGGTGCACGAACAAAGGGGCACGCGCTATATCTGGCAGAAGGAGAACTCTGCGAGGTGTTGTGTGTATGGACGAAAAGTAGGCATTACGGAGTTGAGCAAACGCGCCGAAGACCGCAACTCGATATCTCCAACCGGCTGGTCGGTAGAGCGATTCCCAACACCCCATAGACACCGCAATGGGTGAAAATCGGCTAAGTCCCAGAAATGGGTTTTCACCCAAAAACAGGGTGATGGAGACATTGCACGGAGTTGGCGTATATGGACGAAAGTTAGCCACGGTGGTGTTCTAACATCGGTACTTGGGACGCAAAACCGTCGGACGCATGGTTTCGAAGCAATGTGCGAAAAACGGGCCAAAACGGTGCACGAAAAAAGGGGCACGCGCTATATCTGGCAGAAGGAGAACTCTGCGAGGTGTTGTGTGTATGGACGAAAAGTAGGCATTACGGAGTTGAGCAAACGCGCCGAAGACCGCAACTCGATATCTCCAACCGGCTGGTCGGTAGAGCGATTCCCAACACCCCATAGACACCGCAATGGGTGAAAATCGGCTAAGTCCCAGAAATGGGTTTTCACCCAAAAACAGGGTGATGGAGACATTGTACGGAATTGGCGTATATGGACGAAACTTAGCCACGGTGGTGTTCTAACATCACTACTTGGGACACAAAAGCGTCGGACGCATGGTTTCGAGGCAATGTGCGAAAAACGGGCCAAAATGGTGCACGAACAAAGGGGCACGCGCTATATCTGGCAGAAGGAGAACTCTGCGAGGTGTTGTGTGTATGGACGAAAAGTAGGCATTACGGAGTTGAGCAAACGCGCCGAAGACCGCAACTCGATATCTCCAACCGGCTGGTCGGTAGAGCGATTCCCAACACCCCATAGACACCGCAATGGGTGAAAATCGGCTAAGTCCCTGAAATGGGTTTTCACCCAAAAACAGGGTGATGGAGACATTGTACGGAGTTGGCGTATATGGACGAAACTTAGCCACGGTGGTGTTCTAACATCACTACTTGGGACGCAAAACCGTCGGACGCATGGTTTCGAAGCGATGTACGAAAAACAGGCCAAAATGGTGCACGAACAAAGGGGCACGCGCTATATCTGGCAGAAGGAGAACTCTGCGAGGTGTTGTGTGTATGGACGAAAAGTAGGCATTACGGAGTTGAGCAAACGCGCCGAAGACCGCAACTCGATATCTCCAACCGGCTGAACGGTAGAGCGATTCCCAACACCCCATAGACACCGCAATGGGTGAAAATCGGCTAAGTCCCAGAAATGGGTTTTCACCCAAAAACAGGGTGATGGAGACATTGCACGGAGTTGGCGTATATGGACGAAAGTTAGCCACGGTGGTGTTCTAACATCGGTACTTGGGACGCAAAACCGTCGGACGCATGGTTTCGAAGCGATGTACGAAAAACAGGCCAAAATGGTGCACGAACAAAGGGGCACGCGCTATATCTGGCAGAAGGAGAACTCTGCGAGGTGTTGTGTGTATGGACGAAAAGTAGGCATTACGGAGTTGAGCAAACGCGCCGAAGACCGCAACTCGATATCTCCAACCGGCTGGTCGGTAGAGCGATTCCCAACACCCCATAGACACCGCAATGGGTGAAAATCGGCTAAGTCCCAGAAATGGGTTTTCACCCAAAAACAGGGTGATGGAGACATTGCACGGAGTTGGCGTATATGGACGAAAGTTAGCCACGGTGGTGTTCTAACATCGGTACTTGGGACGCAAAACCGTCGGACGCATGGTTTCGAAGCGATGTACGAAAAACAGGCCAAAATGGTGCACGAACAAAGGGGCACGCGCTATATCTGGCAGAAGGAGAACTCTGCGAGGTGTTGTGTGTATGGACGAAAAGTAGGCATTACGGAGTTGAGCAAACGCGCCGAAGACCGCAACTCGATATCTCCAACCGGCTGGTCGGTAGAGCGATTCCCAACACCCCATAGACACCGCAATGGGTGAAAATCGGCTAAGTCCCAGAAATGGGTTTTCACCCAAAAACAGGGTGATGGAGACATTGCACGGAGTTGGCGTATATGGACGAAAGTTAGCCACGGTGGTGTTCTAACATCGGTACTTGGGACGCAAAACCGTCGGACGCATGGTTTCGAAGCAATGTGCGAAAAACGGGCCAAAACGGTGCACGAAAAAAGGGGCACGCGCTATATCTGGCAGAAGGAGAACTCTGCGAGGTGTTGTGTGTATGGACGAAAAGTAGGCATTACGGAGTTGAGCAAACGCGCCGAAGACCGCAACTCGATATCTCCAACCGGCTGGTCGGTAGAGCGATTCCCAACACCCCATAGACACCGCAATGGGTGAAAATCGGCTAAGTCCCAGAAATGGGTTTTCACCCAAAAACAGGGTGATGGAGACATTGCACGGAGTTGGCGTATATGGACGAAAGTTAGCCACGGTGGTGTTCTAACATCGGTACTTGGAACGCAAAACCGTCGCACGCATGGTTTAGAAGCGATGTACGAAAAACAGGCCAAAATGGTGCACGAACAAAGGGGCACGCGCTATATCTGGCAGAAGGAGAACTCTGCGAGGTGTTGTGTGTATGGACGAAAAGTAGGCATTACGGAGTTGAGCAAACGCGCCGAAGACCGCAACTCGATATCTCCAACCGGCTGGTCGGTAGAGCGATTCCCAACACCCCATAGACACCGCAATGGGTGAAAATCGGCTAAGTCCCAGAAATGGGTTTTCACCCAAAAACAGGGTGATGGAGACATTGCACGGAGTTGGCGTATATGGACGAAAGTTAGCCACGGTGGTGTTCTAACATCGGTACTTGGAACGCAAAACCGTCGCACGCATGGTTTAGAAGCGATGTACGAAAAACAGGCCAAAATGGTGCACGAACAAAGGGGCACGCGCTATATCTGGCAGAAGGAGAACTCTGCGAGGTGTTGTGTGTATGGACGAAAAGTAGGCATTACGGAGTTGAGCAAACGCGCCGAAGACCGCAACTCGATATCTCCAACCGGCTGGTCGGTAGAGCGATTCCCAACACCCCATAGACACCGCAATGGGTGAAAATCGGCTAAGTCCCAGAAATGGGTTTTCACCCAAAAACAGGGTGATGGAGACATTGCACGGAGTTGGCGTATATGGACGAAAGTTAGCCACGGTGGTGTTCTAACATCGGTACTTGGAACGCAAAACCGTCGCACGCATGGTTTAGAAGCGATGTACGAAAAACAGGCCAAAATGGTGCACGAACAAAGGGGCACGCGCTATATCTGGCAGAAGGAGAACTCTGCGAGGTGTTGTGTGTATGGACGAAAAGTAGGCATTACGGAGTTGAGCAAACGCGCCGAAGACCGCAACTCGATATCTCCAACCGGCTGGTCGGTAGAGCGATTCCCAACACCCCATAGACACCGCAATGGGTGAAAATCGGCTAAGTCCCAGAAATGGGTTTTCACCCAAAAACAGGGTGATGGAGACATTGCACGGAGTTGGCGTATATGGACGAAAGTTAGCCACGGTGGTGTTCTAACATCGGTACTTGGGACGCAAAACCGTCGGACGCATGGTTTCGAAGCGATGTACGAAAAACAGGCCAAAATGGTGCACGAACAAAGGGGCACGCGCTATATCTGGCAGAAGGAGAACTCTGCGAGGTGTTGTGTGTATGGACGAAAAGTAGGCATTACGGAGTTGAGCAAACGCGCCGAAGACCGCAACTCGATATCTCCAACCGGCTGGTCGGTAGAGCGATTCCCAACACCCCATAGACACCGCAATGGGTGAAAATCGGCTAAGTCCCAGAAATGGGTTTTCACCCAAAAACAGGGTGATGGAGACATTGCACGGAGTTGGCGTATATGGACGAAAGTTAGCCACGGTGGTGTTCTAACATCGGTACTTGGAACGCAAAACCGTCGGACGCATGGTTTAGAAGCGATGTACGAAAAACAGGCCAAAATGGTGCACGAACAAAGGGGCACGCGCTATATCTGGCAGAAGGGGAACTCTGCGAGGTGTTGTGTGTATGGACGAAAAGTAGGCATTACGGAGTTGAGCAAACGCGCCGAAGACCGCAACTCGATATCTCCAACCGGCTGGTCGGTAGAGCGATTCCCAACACCCCATAGACACCGCAATGGGTGAAAATCGGCTAAGTCCCTGAAATGGGTTTTCACCCAAAAACAGGGTGATGGAGACATTGTACGGAGTTGGCGTATATGGACGAAACTTAGCCACGGTGGTGTTCTAACATCACTACTTGGGACGCAAAACCGTCGGACGCATGGTTTCGAAGCGATGTACGAAAAACAGGCCAAAATGGTGCACGAACAAAGGGGCACGCGCTATATCTGGCAGAAGGAGAACTCTGCGAGGTGTTGTGTGTATGGACGAAAAGTAGGCATTACGGAGTTGAGCAAACGCGCCGAAGACCGCAACTCGATATCTCCAACCGGCTGGTCGGTAGAGCGA
This sequence comes from Anopheles nili, assembly GCF_943737925.1. NCBI lineage: Eukaryota > Metazoa > Arthropoda > Insecta > Diptera > Culicidae > Anopheles > Anopheles nili. The sequence goes on from NW_026525519.1 coordinate 239,855, forward strand.
TTCCCAACACCCCATAGACACCGCAATGGGTGAAAATCGGCTAAGTCCCAGAAATGGGTTTTCACCCAAAAACAGGGTGATGGAGACATTGCACGGAGTTGGCGTATATGGACGAAAGTTAGCCACGGTGGTGTTCTAACATCGGTACTTGGGACGCAAAACCGTCGGACGCATGGTTTCGAAGCGATGTACGAAAAACAGGCCAAAATGGTGCACGAACAAAGGGGCACGCGCTATATCTGGCAGAAGGAGAACTCTGCGAGGTGTTGTGTGTATGGACGAAAAGTAGGCATTACGGAGTTGAGCAAACGCGCCGAAGACCGCAACTCGATATCTCCAACCGGCTGGTCGGTAGAGCGATTCCCAACACCCCATAGACACCGCAATGGGTGAAAATCGGCTAAGTCCCAGAAATGGGTTTTCACCCAAAAACAGGGTGATGGAGACATTGCACGGAGTTGGCGTATATGGACGAAAGTTAGCCACGGTGGTGTTCTAACATCGGTACTTGGGACGCAAAACCGTCGGACGCATGGTTTCGAAGCGATGTACGAAAAACAGGCCAAAATGGTGCACGAACAAAGGGGCACGCGCTATATCTGGCAGAAGGAGAACTCTGCGAGGTGTTGTGTGTATGGACGAAAAGTAGGCATTACGGAGTTGAGCAAACGCGCCGAAGACCGCAACTCGATATCTCCAACCGGCTGGTCAGTAGAGCGATTCCCAACACCCCATAGACACCGCAATGGGTGAAAATCGGCTAAGTCCCAGAAATGGGTTTTCACCCAAAAACAGGGTGATGGAGACATTGCACGGAGTTGGCGTATATGGACGAAAGTTAGCCACGGTGGTGTTCTAACATCGGTACTTGGGACGCAAAACCGTCGGACGCATGGTTTCGAAGCAATGTGCGAAAAACGGGCCAAAACGGTGCACGAAAAAAGGGGCACGCGCTATATCTGGCAGAAGGAGAACTCTGCGAGGTGTTGTGTGTATGGACGAAAAGTAGGCATTACGGAGTTGAGCAAACGCGCCGAAGACCGCAACTCGATATCTCCAACCGGCTGGTCGGTAGAGCGATTCCCAACACCCCATAGACACCGCAATGGGTGAAAATCGGCTAAGTCCCAGAAATGGGTTTTCACCCAAAAACAGGGTGATGGAGACATTGCACGGAGTTGGCGTATATGGACGAAAGTTAGCCACGGTGGTGTTCTAACATCGGTACTTGGAACGCAAAACCGTCGCACGCATGGTTTAGAAGCGATGTACGAAAAACAGGCCAAAATGGTGCACGAACAAAGGGGCACGCGCTATATCTGGCAGAAGGAGAACTCTGCGAGGTGTTGTGTGTATGGACGAAAAGTAGGCATTACGGAGTTGAGCAAACGCGCCGAAGACCGCAACTCGATATCTCCAACCGGCTGGTCGGTAGAGCGATTCCCAACACCCCATAGACACCGCAATGGGTGAAAATCGGCTAAGTCCCAGAAATGGGTTTTCACCCAAAAACAGGGTGATGGAGACATTGCACGGAGTTGGCGTATATGGACGAAAGTTAGCCACGGTGGTGTTCTAACATCGGTACTTGGAACGCAAAACCGTCGCACGCATGGTTTAGAAGCGATGTACGAAAAACAGGCCAAAATGGTGCACGAACAAAGGGGCACGCGCTATATCTGGCAGAAGGAGAACTCTGCGAGGTGTTGTGTGTATGGACGAAAAGTAGGCATTACGGAGTTGAGCAAACGCGCCGAAGACCGCAACTCGATATCTCCAACCGGCTGGTCGGTAGAGCGATTCCCAACACCCCATAGACACCGCAATGGGTGAAAATCGGCTAAGTCCCAGAAATGGGTTTTCACCCAAAAACAGGGTGATGGAGACATTGCACGGAGTTGGCGTATATGGACGAAAGTTAGCCACGGTGGTGTTCTAACATCGGTACTTGGGACGCAAAACCGTCGGACGCATGGTTTCGAAGCGATGTACGAAAAACAGGCCAAAATGGTGCACGAACAAAGGGGCACGCGCTATATCTGGCAGAAGGAGAACTCTGCGAGGTGTTGTGTGTATGGACGAAAAGTAGGCATTACGGAGTTGAGCAAACGCGCCGAAGACCGCAACTCGATATCTCCAACCGGCTGGTCGGTAGAGCGATTCCCAACACCCCATAGACACCGCAATGGGTGAAAATCGGCTAAGTCCCAGAAATGGGTTTTCACCCAAAAACAGGGTGATGGAGACATTGCACGGAGTTGGCGTATATGGACGAAAGTTAGCCACGGTGGTGTTCTAACATCGGTACTTGGGACGCAAAACCGTCGGACGCATGGTTTCGAAGCGATGTACGAAAAACAGGCCAAAATGGTGCACGAACAAAGGGGCACGCGCTATATCTGGC